>NW_012152718.1:33613-34996 GCF_000956105.1 Propithecus coquereli | reverse complement strand
TGCAATACTATGGAAGAAGAGAAGAATGGATTGAGGGGACAACTAACAATTTGCACCCCCCATTCCCCATACCTGCAGTGCCTCCTAGAGTGTCACATGCCTGGCACTTGCTTAATGTATCTGGATTTAACAACTAATTGAATTATTACATTTGTATCCGAAAATATATCAGACTGGAGGGATGGGCCAAATTGAACAGAGTGGTATAGTATGTTCTAAATTTTATTTATGTATCTACAGTACTTGGGAAAACAGCTACAGCAATACATTTATAAAAATGTAGAAACTTTTCTTTTGTAGTCTGCTTGTGTGTCAGTTGTATGATGTCACCATCACAAAATCTAATGCAATCTTAGACTGCATTAATTAAAAATTTATTTCAAAGAACAAATGATATTCTTGACCTCCTCTCTACTTTGTTGGGTTTATATTCATAGTGCCTTAGGTTTCAGGAGTCCTCCTGCAGTGTAAAATAAACCATATATATGTAGACTAGAGTAAAGAATGCTTCAAGTTCTGCCAAGAATGATCCAGCAATCCCACTACGGGGTATCTACCCAAAGGAAAAGATGACTTTTCATCAAAAAGATACCACACTTGAATGTTTATTGAGCACAATTGAAATTGCAAAGATGTGGAATCAACCCAGGTGCTCATCAGTTCATGAGTGGATTAACAAAATGTGGTATATGTATACCATGGAATTCTACTCAGCCATAAAAAAGAATGATCCAGATTGCTGACATGGGAAATCTGAGTATTAGGCCATGTGCCATTCACCTTATTACTATCATTTCCTTGCCAGAGTTCTAAATAACTAGATGTGATTTCTTTAGGTTTGGATATAGTTAGAATTTAGTTTACAAGAGTATCTTAATGCTGGAGAAAAATTTACTTACCTGGGTTCATCATGGTGCCAAGATTAATTCTGATAAGAGTGATGTGGTTACAAGTTTTTAAATGTTAAATGCATGACTCAGAGCATCTTCCTTTTTATAGAACTTATCTCAGCTGGACTGACTAAACAAAGAATGGAATTATTATAGTCGAAAGATTTGACATTTGATATTTTTCAGTGGCATTAAGGGTCTAAAACTTATTTTAATGATAATAAGCAATAAGAGATTGTCTTTGTATTCTGCAATTATATCTTTCAATTTTTCTTCATGGAAAATATTTAACAGAACAGTGTATTTTATTCACTTAAAGAAGATAATCAAGCCCTAAGCGAACACCACAGAAAATTAAATTTAGATTTAACTAGTTTTAGGACATGCCTCGACTAATGATATCAAGTTATATTTCCTAAGATTTGTAAGGGAAAATATTTCATCTAGAGGCCAATTTTATTATTTGACAAATGAAAATGAGACATTTCTGTTA
>NW_012152718.1:31462-33563 GCF_000956105.1 Propithecus coquereli | reverse complement strand
CAATCTATACTTGGAATTCTTTAGTTGTCATTTCAATATTTTAATTTTGATTGTTTACATTGCTAAAGAGCTGGTGTACCCTTTTGCACGCATCCTTTGGCTTTGATTTTTCATACTTCTAGCATTCTTTCACTAATTTATTTTCATCTGGGGAAGTTGTCACTTCTTATTTTTTGATTTTCTTTTGTTTAGATGGGGCTTTTCCCCCCGCCTCACTTGTAAAGGAGTTTCTGTAGCATATGCTGGGTAAGAACCTTTGGCTTTTTTTGTGGGTGCTTTGATGGTGAAGTAGGTTCTAGATGGATGCCTTGGTTATAAATATACTTAGTGTGGTGGTTTTCTCAGTTGCTAGTTGTTTGTAGGCTGTAGCAGTGGTGAGCTATGTGTTTGAGTAGATTCCCTAACTCTCTTTGATGAGAGAGGATGGAGGTCTTTAAAATCCTTTCTTTCTTTAGCCCTTTGGTTTTCTTAATAGTGTAAATTGTATTGGCACACCCAGTTTAATTTCTGAGTAGGTGGTGCTTGTGGGTAAGAATCAACCACACCCTGTAGGATTTAGTCAGTCATTGCTGTAAAGGGCTGTGCAAGTTGATCTCCCTGTCAGTAGGTGGTGATTGCCAGAAGGAACAAGTTTAAGTGTTGTTTGGGGGACCTGTGACTGGCTCTAGTCCCTTAGGAGAAGCACTTGAATGCCCCAGGTGGTGGGTGGGGCCCTTTGAATTTCCAGGTGAGTCCTTATTCTCCACCACAGCACAGGTGGGTTGGGGAGTGAGGCTGGGCGGGGCTGGGTTGGGTGAGCTTGCCCTCAGTCTCCACAAAAGCTAGCAAGGTAGCTGTTTCAGCAGCAGTTAAAGCACTACTCTCGGGTTATTGGAAAAGCCATCAGGGAGGGGCTGACATGGCCCCACCCAGCCAGAAAGTGTGCTTGTGCAGGTGGCATTGTCTGAGATTCAAAATATGGCTGTCAAGAGCAAGTTTCACAGTTCTCCCCATTCCCCTGCTCCGCAGTCTCCCTCCAGTGTCTGCCAGCAGACAGGACCTCATACTATCTGTGATCCCCGCAATAGTGCTACAGGCTAGGAGATTCCCTGTCCAGAATACCAACCTCGGCTGAGAGCACAGCCTTCCTGTGGGGGGAGAATTGCTCCATGAATGCATTATAGCTGGGACCCACATTGGCTCTCATTTCATTTCTGCCCACATGGGTTCCCTCAGCTCCCAAAATTAGTTCACAAATAGCCCCTCTGTTCCCACAGGCAGGATGATTGAATCTTGCCCTGCGATTCTGTTTCAAGGTCCCCCCAAATCAGTCCCTGACTGTTCCAGGGAGAAGCATGCTGGTCCCAAGTTGCTGATGGGGTACTTAAGCCGGTTTCATGTCCTTCTGCTTCAGGGTGTGCCCGGCTTTGATGGAGCAGCTGGATGAGCACCTCTGGGGAGGGCCAGTGACCAGGGAGCTCATGGTCTGAGCTCCTCTTAGTCTGCTGTAGGTCTTTGAGAGGTTAAGTTTGAACCTCTCTCTCTGTGGAAGCCCCAGTGTGGTGTAGGCACCAGCAGGGGGGAAGCAGCAGCTCTTGAGTGCTTCCTCTCAATTGTCTCACTGTGCAGCCACAGGTGGTAGAGGAGAAGGGGAGGAAAAACGTCTAGATGGAGGAAAGCTAGCGCTCTTGTCATTTCTGTCCGTCCTTCCTGCAGGTGGCCCACCAGGAACGTCCAGGCTCTGGGGTTATGCAGATTCCTTAGGACTCACCTGCCTCTTACAGCTCCTGCAGTCTGGGCCATAGTTGGGAAACATTTATGTGGGAATGAGAAAGACAGAAACTGAGGGGTGAAGCCCCTGGGATGGAGAAAGGCATATGGTTGGTGGAGGAGCAATATGGTGCCTTCCATCTCAGCTCAAGTCCCAAGGGTCTGGCAGGCTGGTGCTTTGTCCTCAAGAAGCTCCCAGTTCACTTGCAGCACCAACTTTTGGGCTTGTGAGTGTAGAATGGCTCTCGAGCCGCTCAGAGGCATGCTAACTGCCAGAGATGTGAGGGAGTGAGAAACAAACTGCTCCACCTACCCTTTTCACTGGATTCTAAGCCTCTAGGGGATTTTCCTC
>NW_012152718.1:20531-20992 GCF_000956105.1 Propithecus coquereli | reverse complement strand
CTGAATAGCCAAAGCAATCTTAAGCAAAAGAAACAAATCTGGAGGCATCACTTTACCAGACTTCAAACTATACTACAAGGCTATAGTAACCAAAATAGCATGATATTGGCACAAAAATAGAAACATAGACCAATGGAACAGAACAGAGAACCCAGATATAAAACTATCCACATACAGCTAACTGATCTTTAACAAAGCAGACAACAATATACACTGGAGAAAAGAAGCCCTATTCAATAACTGGTGCTGGGACAGCTGGATAGCCACATGCAGAAGAAATAAACAGGATGAATATCTTTCACCACTCACAAAAATTAATTCAAGATAAATAGAAGACTTAAATGTAAGACATAAAACTATAAGAATGTGAGAAGAAAATGTTGAAAAAAAAAACTCCTCTAGATATTGGCCTAGGTGAAGAATTTAAGAGGAAAACTCCAATGGCAATCATAGCAACAACA
>NW_012152718.1:20047-20481 GCF_000956105.1 Propithecus coquereli | reverse complement strand
ATAAAACTATCCACATACAGCTAACTGGTCTTTGACAAAGCACAACAGTATACACTGGGGAAAAGAAGCCCTATTCAATAACTGGTGCTGGGACAACTGGATAGCCACATGCAGAAGAAAGAAACAGGATGAATATCTTTCACCACTCACAAAAATTAATTCAAGATAAACAAAAGACTTAAATGTAAGACATAAAACTATAAGAATGTGAAAAGAAAATGTTGAAAAAAACTCCTCTAGATATTGGCCTAGGTGAAGAATTTAAGAGGAAAACCCCAATGGCAATCATAGCAACAACAGAAATAAATAAATGGGACTTGATTAAAATTAAAAAGCTTCTCAAGCTACAGAAATAATCAACAAAGCAAATAGACAACCCACAGAATGGGAGGAAATATTCACAAGCTACACATGTGATAAAGGGCTAATAACCA
>NW_012152718.1:16851-18476 GCF_000956105.1 Propithecus coquereli | reverse complement strand
GTGAAGAATTTAAGAGGAAAACCCCAATGGCAATCATAGCAACAACAGAAATAAATAAATGGGACTTGATTAAAATTAAAAAGCTTCTCAAGCTACAGAAATAATCAACAAAGCAAATAGACAACCCACAGAATGGGAGGAAATATTCACAAGCTACACATGTGATAAAGGGCTAATAACCAGAACCTACAAAGAACTCAAGCAAATCAGCAAGATAAAAACAAACAACCCCATTAAAAAGTGGGAAAAAGACATGAACAGAAGCTTTTCAAAAGAAGATAGGCAAATGGCCAATAAACGTCTGAAAAATGCTCAACATCATTAATCATTAGGTAAATGTAAATTAAAAGCACAATGAGATATCACCTTACCCCACTTAGAATGGCTCTTATTAAAAAGTGCAAAAATAGTAGATTCTGGTGTGGATGTAGAGAGAAAGGAATGCTTATACACGTTTGCTGGTACTGCAAATTAGTCCTTATGGAAAACAGTGTGGAGATTCCCTAAAGAACTAAAAGTGGACCTACCATTTGATCCAGTAATCCCACTACTGGGTATCTACCCAAAGGAAAAGACGACTTTTCATCAAAAAGATACCACACTTGAATGTTTATTGAGCACAATTCAAAATTGCAAAGATGTGGAATCAACCCAAGTGCTCATCAATTCATGAGTAGATTAACAAAATGTGGTATATGTATACCATGGAATTCTACTCAGCCATAAAAAAGAATCACTTAATGCCTTTTGCAACAATTTGGATGGAACTGGAGACCATTATCCTAAGTGAAGTATTTGAAAAATGGAAAAACAAATACCAGATGTACTTTCTATTAAATTGGAACTAACAGATGAGCACATATGTGCACAGAGGGAAGTAAAACTCAGTGCGAATCAAGCAGGGGGAGAGTGGGGAGGAAGGCATGGGCAAAAATCTACCTAATGGGTACGATGAACACTATCTTGGTGATGGGCACACTTATAGCCCTTACTCAAACATTAATTACAAAAATGATCCATGTGACCCAAAACATTTGTGCCCCTGTAATATTTTGAAATTAAAAAAAGAGAATAAATGAAGACCACGCAAATGAGGACAAATTTTTTATTCAGAGCCTATTATAGTTCCAGGCACCCCCCACTTGCGTTTTTCAGTGATCCAGAACATGGAGGTGAGTGGGGAAGCTTTACACTGGAAAGAAAAAAAAAAAAAAAGCGAAAAATCTATGTGTGCTCTGATTGGGCAATGTTGGCATGGGGAAGGTGGAGGTAAGCCACCTAAAAGTGAAACATCTTATGTGATTGGACTGGGGAGCATATTTGGTTTTGGGGTTTTGGTACTTAGATGGAAGTGGGAGTAAAACATAGGGAGGCTGGCTGAAGTTGCTGCAGTTTTTGTGATTTTGTTTCCCAGGCTAGTCACTGCAGAGGTTGTGGATCAGAGTTCTGTGGAGTCTGATCATGTGGAGTCCAGCCATTGTCTATTTGTATATTCAGTCTCTAAATTTCACGTGTGTATCATTCTCTCCCTTGTGGGAGGCTGACCAATTCATGGAAAGCTAGACATTGAGACCTTTGCCATTCATGGATTGTTGAGTTGTCTGCATAGTTACTGTATCCTAAGA
>NW_012152718.1:14133-15258 GCF_000956105.1 Propithecus coquereli | reverse complement strand
TATCTGCTTCTGAAAATAGACTGCTTCTATAGTATCTCTGAGAATACTCATTTTAAATTCTTCTACTGGAGTAGCCTTCCAGTTGTGTGGAATACTCAATTGTTTCTTTACTTGTGAAACATGAACCCAAGGATTGACCCCCTGGAGTTTCAATGCTATATTTGTTAAAAGAATCTGATAAGGTACCTTCCAAGTAGGTTCAAGAATGGTTTTTTCTGATGTTTGCTCCAGTAATTGTAATCTCCTGGGTAAAAATTATAAAGAGGCTATTTGGAAGATGTTGTGAACAAGTTAAGAAATCAGTCTTAATTTGTGGTGTTAATACTGAAGTCCTGTGTGATATTTTGTCATATCTTTGTGCAGCAGGGTAGAGTCTAATACTGGAGGTAGAGTGTCTGTTCCTAAATGAATGGGTGTTCCAGTTATCAGTTTATAGGTGGATAAGCAATATGTCCCTAAGGGGGTGGACCATATGATCATAAGAGCTAGTGGAAGTAACTTTGGCCTTCTAGTGGAGATTATGGGCTTCTGAAAATTTTCCTAATTTTTAGGATGCTATTGGTTCTTCCAACTTTTCTAGAAGATTGTGGGTGGTGAGGGCAGTTTAGTTTTTCAGTAAGGGTTAATGCCTTACAGATTTCTTTTATAAGGGCTGCCATAAAGCATGCATCTTGGTCACTTGTTATAAAAGTTGGTATGCCCCAAATTAGAAACACATGATCAAGGAACTTTTTAGTGACTGTGATTGCTTTAGCTTTTCAGTAAGGAAATGTTTCAACCCAACCTGAAAATGGACATACATTATCTAAAATACAGTTAAATTTCATGGAGAATGGAAGTTGGATATACCCCATCTGAAGGTATTTAAGGGTCCTTGAGTTTCCTGGCCACAATCCACCTTTATAGTTTTTCTAGGATTTTGTTGTTGGCCCATGACACATGACCTAAACATGACCTCAGCAGTCTATAAGTCTTTCCCACTGATGTTGATTTAAGGTAGTAGCCAATTTGTCTGAACCATGATGAATAGTTTCATAGAGAAATTTTGCCAATATCCATTTTAAGTTATTTTGCGCTTCCAAGTGTCCTTATTGGGAGTGCCAAGGATTATCTGAGTGATATGTG
>NW_012152718.1:12877-14083 GCF_000956105.1 Propithecus coquereli | reverse complement strand
AAAAATCTATGTGTGCTCTGATTGGGCAATGTTGGCATGGGGAAGGTGGAGGTAAGCCACCTAAAAGTGAAACATCTTATGTGATTGGACTGGGGAGCATATTTGGCTTTTGGGTTTTGGTACTTAGATGGAAGTGGGAGTAAAACATAGGGAGGCTGGCTGAAGTTGCTGCAGTTTTTGTGATTTTGTTTCCCAGGCTAGTCACTGCAGAGGTTGCGGATCAGAGTTCTGTGGAGTCTGATCATGTGGAGTCCAGCCATTGTCTATTTGTATATTCAGTCTCTAAATTTCACGTGTGTATCATTCTCTCCTTTGTGGGAGGCTGACCAATTCATGGAAAGCTAGACATTGAGACCTTTGCCATTCATGGATTGTTGAGTTGTCTGCATAGTTACTGTATCCTAAGATCTTGACCTTTTGTTGTTATATCAGCCTGGCTACCCTCTGATGAGAGCGTGGCTGCACAGAAGCATTTAAGACACTAGATACAATGCAACAGATCACATCATGATCACTGTGATCAGAAGAAGAACAATTTATAATCTCTGTAAGATGCCTTGTAACCAGGAACCCAATTTTCCTAACTCAAGCCCTGAAAAAAATTCTATAGGGCTTGAGGATCACCTTAGATTTCAGATTGCTTTTTCTTCAGGTAATGTGTAGCCTGTTCTGCCTTTCTTGCTTAATTAATCTATGTGTAGCAAGAAGTATTAGCAGCAGCACAAATAACATGATGGCTAGACAATAAGAAATCTAGAGCAATGAGATTGTTCATTACTACTGCCAGTGAGTTTAGGCTGATGTGTATTATATCTAGGACAGAGGTGATGTTGTTAATAACTTCTGTTAGAGCTAACATTAAATTTTTGGTAGTCTTTTCTACACGTATGGTTCCTACTGTTGGGAATGCTACTCTGATTATTCACATAAACAATGAGCCAGTTATTCTCCCAGATAGAATATGTGAATAATCAAAGATGGCCTCATTTTGGAACTTGTGTTTGAGTCAGATTTCCAGCCTTGTTGACTTGTAGAATCAGGGTCTCTGTGGACAAAGAAGTGTTGAAATACTATTCCTAAAGTGCATGAGGCATTAGTCTGAGTAAATAGGACCAGGTATCCTGGTAGTAGGAAGTAGTAACCAGTAGGGGTACATGGAAAGCCATGAACAAAAGGAATCATTCATGACATGACATTGGAACAAAG
>NW_012152718.1:9133-10152 GCF_000956105.1 Propithecus coquereli | reverse complement strand
TTTTCAGGGATTTAACACTGATATTTAATAATGGCTTCTTTGGATCCCTCAAGGGATTTATCCTTTGAGGATGTAATTAGGATCATAATCTTGGTAAATCCTGCTCATTTACCATATTATCAGTTTTTGCGTTGGCTGTGACCTTTATAATAGCCACCCCTCTAGGAAGCATCTAAAAGTTTCTTAACTTATCCATTTTTTCATGGAAGTTCCAACAAAGAAACCTCTTTGGTTGCAAAGCATTCCAAAATCATGTCCTACTGTAAAAACATACCTTTCTCTATGTATATGTTTACTCTCTGGTCTTGGCTGGATGATAAGCTCTAATAAGCATAATAAATTCTGTCACCTAAGCTGATATTACCTCAGTTAGGGGAATATACAGACCTCCATTGGTATCTAAAGGAGTTTGGTTCCAGAATCTCCCACAAATCAATATCTGAGGATGCTCAAGTCCCTTATATAAAATAGTGTCATATTTTCATATAACCTATGTATATCCTCCCTCCTGATGCAGTCACACACTACATAACAATATTTCAGTCAATGACAGACCTCATAGGAACTTGTGTTTGAGTCAGATTTCCAGCCTTGTTGACTTGTAGAATCAGGGTCTCTGTGGACAGAGAAGTGTTGAAATACTATTCCTAAAGTGCATGAGGCATTAGTCTGAGTAAATAGGACCAGGTATCCTGGTAGTAGGAAGTAGTAACCAGTAGGGGTACATGGAAAGCCATGAACAAAAGGAATCATTCATGACATGACATTGGAACAAAGCCCTACGTGAGCTGGGTTACATATCCATAGTATCTCTATTACTCTCTCCCAGGTAGCAAGTAATTGGCCCATTGTCCAATGAAGATTATGAAATGCAAATTCAGAAATATCTAGGGTCTGATCAATCGATGTTAATAATTGGTTCTTTTTCTAGGATAGAGGGACAATAGCAAAGTCACAGGTTGATTTGTTTAAGGTCATTTGTCCATGTAGGTGTAAGTGGAAATGTCATTGATTGTAAT
>NW_012152718.1:3498-5457 GCF_000956105.1 Propithecus coquereli | reverse complement strand
ATTACAGAAGGCCTGTTCGTGTTAATCCTCTCAGAGAAGAGTATCTCTTACTGAAGACTTAGTCAATTCGTAAAGAGATGTTACAATGCCAGAAAAATTTGGCACTCATTATCTTCGATATCAATTAAACCTAGAACTCCTCCAAGTAGCAATTTCTTTAGAGGACTAGAATAAGTTTGGATAGTCTTTATCAGGAGAGTGTGTTTTCCCCTCTATAGATAGGTTTTACCCTAAATAATGGACTCTGTTTTGCCAAAATTGTAAGTTATTTTTTGAAACGTTATGTCTTTTTCTGATAAAGCCAAGAGTAAGTAAATGGGATCCTTTTTACAGGCTTCACTGTTCTCTGAACGAAATAGCTGATCATCTATATACTGTATCAAAACTGAATCAGAAGGGAAATTTATATCTTTTAAGTTTTATTTGAGAATCTAGGAAAAAATAGAAGATGCTTTAGTGAACCCCCAAGCCATGACTGTTCAGGTATATTGCTGTCCTCCCCAGGTGAAAGTATGAAGGTGCTGACTTCACTGGTCGAGAGGCACACTGGAAAAGGCAGAGCAGAGATCCACTACAGTGCAGCAAGAGACTTCATTTGGCATTGATGAGAGGATGGTATTTGGGCTAGGTAGTACAGGGAAATGAAGGATAGTAATTCTGTTGATGGCCCTGAGGTCTTGACAAATCAATAGCCTCACTTGTTTTGTTTCTTTACTGGCAGGATGGGATGGGAGTGTAACAAAGACTAGTGCAGGATATGAGAAGGCTTTGGGTACAAGGCTTTCATTTATAGGTTTGAGTATTTCCCTTGCTTCTGGATTCAAGGGATATTGGGAAAGTTTGGATAACTCTTCAGTAGGATCTATCTGAACTTTAATAGATTCTCCTCTAATTATTTTTCCTATGTCAGTGGAAATTTTAGCCCATGGAATGTCAGGTATAATGTTGTGGTAAGCAGAATAATAGTCCTCCAAAGATGTCCACATCCCACTCTCCAGAAACTATCACTATGATATGCTATACGGCAATGGGGGAATCAAGTTTGTAGGTGGAATTAAGGTTACCGATTTGCTGACCTTGAGATTATCCAGAGGGGTGCAATGTAATCACAGGGGTCTTTATGAGTAGAAGAAAGTTAGAGTTAAATTTCAAAATGCCCCACTACTCAATTTGAAGGTGGGGGAAGAGGCCAGGAGCCAAGGAATTTAGGTGGCCTTTAAAAGCTATAAAATACTGAGGCAATGTATCCTCTCTTTCTTTCTTTGAGCCTCTAGAAGGAGTACAGCTCTGATGACACCTTGGTTTTAGACCAGCAATACCCATTTTGCACTTATGACCTTCAGAACTATAAAATAATAAATGTGTGTTGCTTTAAGCTACTGTTTGTGGTAATTTGTTACATTATCAACCAGAAACTAATCTTTGTGTCAAGAGCTTTATCTGAGGTTTGCATCAGATATAATGGAGGAGGCAAGGATATATCAGAGCAGACACAACTGGATTATCAATAGAGGAGTCCTCTGGAACCTCCAGAAATAGTCCCTCTGGTCTGCATTTCATACTACAATTTCATGTGCAAAGTAAGTCTCTTCCTACTAAATTTGCAGGAGTGTATCACAAAAAGGGAAGGGATGTTTTTCACTTGAGGGCTCAAGGGTTACAGTTAAAAACTGAGAGATGGGAATAATCTGTGCCTTATTCAAAATACCTACCACCTATATGGTATGTTTATTGTAAGGAGGGGACTGAGCAGAGGTGGGAGGGTTTAATGAAGAGATAGTAGCTCTTGTACCTGCTAGGAGGTTGACTGTCTGTATTACAGTTAATTCATCTTGAGTGAATTATCTTTTATGGGTAAGGCAGAATATCTGGGTGCTTTTTCCTTCCTCAGAGCACCTTCACTTATCTAAATTGAGGAATTTTTCTTTGACTTGGTGTTTTCTTTTTGTATGATGGGAC
>NW_012152718.1:0-428 GCF_000956105.1 Propithecus coquereli | reverse complement strand
AGAGGTGGAGCATCTTATATGATTGCATTGGGGGAACATATTAATATTTGGCTTTCTGTGACTAGACCTGAGTTGGAAACAGAAGCTGGGACAAAAAATAGAGAATCTGACAATCACTGACAGGTTGAGTCCTGACCCTTCTGGGCCAGTTTCTGCAGAAGTGATGGTTTGGCTTGCTAGGCTGATTACTCTAGGGGTTGTGGGTTAGAGTTCTATTGTCATCTATAGTTTGGCCATTGGTGTATATTCAGCATCTCAGATGGAAAGAGAGTACCGGAATAGGCTCATGTAGAATATCCAGTGCTGAGAAGACCACAGTCAGGGGAAAGAATAAACCCCTGCATTTTATTTATTTATTTGGGAGGGGGTGTGGTTTTTGGTAGACTTGTTTCTAGCAGAGTACGACAGAGCTGGTTAAGATTCTATTA
>NW_012152717.1:5560-6040 GCF_000956105.1 Propithecus coquereli | reverse complement strand
CCGTAGGTTTTAAATTCTTCAACCTCAAAGTTTATGTGTCAAAATTGAATATTGCTTAGATCCCCGGTATATAAATAGAATTTTTAAAAAATCTAGTGACTCCATGGGGTGAGGGAGAGATGCATTGACTAATCCCAGAGCTCTGCCGACTCAGCTCCTCAGCCCTCACAGTGGCCAAAGGACCTCTGAGAAGAAGGCCCTATGATGAACAATGTTAGAAAACCACTAAAATAGGTAAATTTGTAGATCTTATCCCATTCTGAACATCTGCACAATTATGCGTCTTGATTCACTGTAAAACCTGATCATGAGGCAACTGTTTTTGCATTGTGTAAGTTATCAGCTTCAACTATTTGAAATTTCAGACCTTCCAGGAAAAGTTACCAGAGAGCTGGTTAGGTGTTTTGAGTTAAAATAAAGCTCTCTTGCCTCTAATTTTATTTTCTTTACAGGTACATAGGAATCACTTGGGAGTCTTGT
>NW_012152717.1:3670-4195 GCF_000956105.1 Propithecus coquereli | reverse complement strand
TGTGTTACACAGCAATAGCTAACTCATACAATAAATATAATTGTGATTATTCATTAGATCTGGGGGGAGGGGAACCCATGGATACAAAGGATATTCCTGGGACATTGGAAAAATGACTATGACCTAAATATGAGATAATATAGTATCCATGTGAAATTTCTTGGATGTAATATTATCAGTGCTATGTAAGAAAATGACTTGGTTGTTAGGAGACATATGCTAAAGCATTTAGGGTTAAATGGCAGGATAGCTACAATTCACTAACAAAAGCAAACACAGTAAAAGACGCCCATAAGCAAGTGTATGACTGGGTACGTATGGTGTATGTATGCATGTACGTGTGTGGTGTGGCTATGAGTACAGAGAGATGTGGCAAAAATCTAGTAATCTGTAAATGTGCGTGAAGGGTACACGGATATTCAGTGTATTAATCTATATAAATTATTATTTTAAAACATCATTGTCTAAATTAATATTGTCAACTCTCCCGTAGGTTTTAAATTCTTCAACCTCAAAGTTTATGTG
>NW_012152717.1:0-485 GCF_000956105.1 Propithecus coquereli | reverse complement strand
GAAAAATAACCAATAGTACAGTGGAGAAATCAGACAGCACCTTAACTGGGCGAATGAAATTAACATCAACAAAGATGGAGAGATCGACGTGTTGTGCCTCCAGATGCGGTACTCTCCGAAGAGCACGTCACTTAGGCAGTGTTCTGGCTAAGAATGTGTAACCTAAACAGAATCACAAAGCAAATCCGCACTGGGAAACATTCTCTTAAAAATGGAGTGGGGGGTAGGAAGGAAGAAACAAAGTACAACATGGTATCCTAGACTGGACACTACAACAGGAAAAAGACATCGGTAGAAAGATGGTGAATCTGAATAAAGTCTATCATTAATATTACTGTTCCAATATTATTTTCTTAGTTTTGACCAAGGTACTATGGTGATATTAGATATTAACATTAAAGGAAGTTAAGTAAAGGATATATAGGAAATCTCTGTACTATCTTTACAGCTACTCTGTAAATCTAAAATTATTTCAAAATAAAAGG
>NW_012152716.1:2593-3463 GCF_000956105.1 Propithecus coquereli | reverse complement strand
GGGAACCTCCGAGTAACAATAGAAAGAATGGCACTCTTCCTTTAAAGATAATTTTCTCCCACCAGGAAATTAAATGTTTCTCCTGGCAGCAAGTAAAGTACACAGAGGAATGTAGACTCACACGTATACCTCTTCAAAGCTAATCACAGACCGGGGTTACCCAAGGTTCATGCTAAAGGGAGGGGCAGTCTTACCCCTACACTACATATTATTTGAGCATGTAAACCAATTTATAAGGATTAGCTAGAAGACATTTCTTCTTTTGGGAGGGTTTTATGAAAGAATTAAATGTAGCAAACTGGAACTATAGTGCCTTTATGTTACTAAAGAAGGAGAGAGAACTAGCATCTTTCTTAAAGATGGCCCATGTTATATTTTGTGTGTTTAAAGCCGTAAGGTATGAAGGGATGTATTTAACCCACAGTACATCAAAATATAAGGAACAATCTAATAGTGTTCATCTAGGCAGAAGTGGTTTCATGCTGAGGAAAGGACAATGGACTTAGAATCAGAGAATCAGTGAGTGAATGTGGGGTCAGTCGCTAGTTGCTATGTCAATTTATAAATGTTCTGTAACATTTCTGGACCTCACTTTCTTCGACTGAGATAAAAATACCTAGCTTACAAGATAGCTATGAGGACACAATGAAATAATACATAAAGATGGTTCTATAAACTTTCTACTGCCGCACAAAGGTAAAACAGTGTTAATATTATCAATTTTATCTGTAAGTAGGAAGGAGCCACAGCTGAAATTTAGCCACATGGACACACGGAATCTGAGACAGTACACATCATAGAAAATGCCGCTGACTTCTCAGAGCTAACACTGCTAAATCAAAGTCTCCTTGCTGTGGAATCCAGTGCTCT
>NW_012152716.1:354-658 GCF_000956105.1 Propithecus coquereli | reverse complement strand
ATGTCATATGTTACTTTTTTATAGTTCTCTAAACTGTCAAAACCTAACAATACATATAATTATGATCTGCTACATAATGTTGTGTGAAATGACACGAATTCTTTATTTTGCAATAAACTTGTTCTATCAAAATTTTACAATAAATCTCAGGATATAAAAAAGTCCAATATCTAAAATCCTTGTACCTAACGTTATTTGTAACCAAAATATGCCCAAAATGTTCTGAGTTTTCCTCTAATTATGATAAAATTTAGCAATATAACTTTGGTAAACAATATATAGCTTTCTCCCCAAGATATTTATA
>NW_012152716.1:0-304 GCF_000956105.1 Propithecus coquereli | reverse complement strand
ATGTCATATGTTACTTTTTTATAGTTCTCTAAACTGTCAAAACCTAACAATACATATAATTATGATCTGCTACATAATGTTGTGTGAAATGACACAAATTCTTTATTTTGCAATAAACTTGTGCTATCAAAATTTTACAATAAATCTCAGGATATAAAAAAGTCCAATATCTAAAATCCTTGTACCTAACATTATTTGTAACCAAAATCTGCCCAAAATGTTCTGAGTTTTCCTCTAATTATGATAAAATTTAGCAATATAACTTTGGTAAACAATATATAGCTTTCTCCCCAAGATATTTATA
>NW_012152715.1:7496-8916 GCF_000956105.1 Propithecus coquereli | reverse complement strand
ATATGCTTTGATATGTTGTATTTTCATTTTCATTCAATTCAAAAGATTTTCTGATTTCCCTTGTGACTTCCTCTTTAACCTATGGGTTATGTAGAGGTTTATCAACTTTAATGATCTTTTCAAAGAATAAACTTTGTTTCAGCGATTTTTTTTTAGTATTTTTCTAATTTCAATTTCATTGATTTGAGACCTTGTTTTCTAATAAAACATTTAATGCTATTAATTTCTCTATCATTACTGTTTTATCTGTATCCTATATGCTTTGATATGTCTTTTTTTCTTGGTCATTATACCTAGAGGTTTATCAACTTTAATGATCTTTTCAAAGAATAAACTTTGTTTCAGCGATTTTTTTTAGTATTTTTCTAATTTCAATTTCATTGATTTGAGACCTTGTTTTCTAATAAAACATTTAATGCTATTAATTTCTCTATCATCACTGTTTTATCTGTATCCTATATGCTTTGATATGTTGTATTTTCATTTTCATTCAATTCAAAAGATTTTCTGATTTCCCTTGTGACTTCCTCTTTAACCTATGGGTTATGTAGAAGTGTATTATTTATTTCCAAATATTTGGGGATTTTTCCAAATATATTTTTGGTATACATGTCTAGTTTTATTCCATTATGGTCAGAAAACATACTTTTTTATAATCTTTATCCTTTTAAATTTCTTAAGGTTTATTCTATAACATAAAATATGTCTATTGTGGTGAACATTCCATGTACACTTGAAAAGTATGTGTATACTGCTGTTGAATGGAGTGTTCTATAAACGTCAGTTAAATCAAAGTGGTTAATAATGTATAGATTTTCTATCCCATTATTGATTTTCTTTCTACTTATTCTATTGCTTAATGAGAGAGGAGTGTTAGAGTCCAAAGTAATATCATCTGTTTCTCCTTTCAATTCTATAAGTTTTGCTTGGCATATCTTGAAGCTCTATTATTAAGTACATAAATATTTAATATTGTTATAACCTCTCATTATTATGTAATGACTGCTTTCACTAACAGGGACCTTTTTTATCCCTGGTAATATTCTTTATTCTAAAATTGACTTTGATATTAACATAGCCACTGCAGCTTTCTTTATTTTTTATAAGGCATATGTTTCCCATTCTTATTACTTTTAATGTATATGTATCTTTATATTTAAAGTGCATTTCTCATAGACATCATACAGTAGGGCCTTTTTTAAAATTTAATCTGACAGTTTTTCTAAGTTAATATGTTTAGACTATTTATTATAATCATTGATAGGAATTTTTTGTTGTTGTTGAAAGAGAGTCTTGCTCTGTCACCCTGGGAAGAGTGCAATTGCCTCATAGTAGCTCAACCTCAAACTCCTGGGCTCAAGCAATCTTCTCACCTCAGCCTCCCAAGTAGCTGGGACTACTGGTGCGTGCCATGACACCT
>NW_012152715.1:6043-7446 GCF_000956105.1 Propithecus coquereli | reverse complement strand
ATGAAGCGATGAGGAATTGGTCTCGGAAGTTAGACACATCTAGGGTAGATCTCCAACTCTGTGTGGTCTTCTCTGAGTTTCAGGTTCTGCATGGTGTTTTTGTTGAGATTGTTGACTCAGGAATCAAATTCCAGCTCTACCCTTTTCTAATTATGGGACCTTGGGCAAGTTATTTAACCTCTGTATACCTTCGTCTCCTTCTTTCAATGTAGGATCCATAATAAGACTTGCCTTATGTTTTTCAAAAGAATTATTACAGATGATGTAACATATGAAAAGCATTTAGTATAGCACCTAGAACATAGCAAGCGCTCAGTAAAAGGTAGCTTTTGTATTGTTTTGGTTATTGTCAGATTTTTTAAATTTAAACAGTTGGAGTTTTAACAATTTTAGATATGATTGACATGCAATAAACTGTAGGTTTAATGTGTACAACTGGATACATTTTGACATATAGATGCACATGTGAACTAGTCAAGATAATGAACAGATCCATTGCTCCCCTTGAATTTCCTAATGCCTCTTTGAAATCCATGCCTCCTGCCTCTCCATGACTCCTCCATCCCCATCCCTAGGCAGGCATTAATCTGCTTTATGTCCCTATGCTATATATTAGTTTGCTATTTCTAGAATTTTACATAAATGGAATCACACAGTATCTATTCTTTTTTGATTTGCTTTTTTCACTCATATTACGTGAATTAATAGATCATACCTTTTTATTGCTTACTAGTATGTCAGCAATATTGGAATATTATTTGTGTATTCATCTGTTTTTGGGCATTTGAGTCGTTTCCAGTTTGGGGTTATTGTAAATAAAGTTACTGTGGCCATCCTTGTACAAGTCTTTCCATGTACAGATATTTTATTATCTCTTGGGTAAAATACCTGAGAGGAATGGCTGGATTATATGGTAGGGTATGCTTGGCTTTTTAAGAAATTGTTGACTGTTTTCCAAAGTAGTTGTACTGTCTGACTTTCTCACCATCAGTGTATGAGAATTTCAGTTTCTCCAAATCCTCACCAACCCTTGATATGATCAGTCCTTTTAATTTAGCCATTCTAATAGGTGTGTAGTAGTATCTCATTGTGGTTTTAATTTGCCTTTCCCTGAAGACTAAAGAACTTGAGCATCATTTCATGTGCGTATTTGCCACCTGTGTAGATTCTTTGGTGAATGTTTGTTCAGATATTTTTGCCTAATTTTGTATTAGGTTATTTGTTTTCTTGTTTTTGAATTTTGAGAGTCCTTTATATATTCCATATTTGACTCCATTATTACATATGTGCTTTGCAAATATTTTCATCTGGCGTGGGGATTGCTTTATTTGTTTTGTAGCTCTGTTAATAGAAGTAAAAACATTTAGGATTATGTCTTCTTGCTGAAATGGTTCCTTTTTTCA
>NW_012152715.1:0-638 GCF_000956105.1 Propithecus coquereli | reverse complement strand
CTGGGATTCCAATGGCATAAATGTTAGCTATTTTGATATTATCCTACAGGTTCCTGAGCCTCTATTTATATTTAGTTAAATTTTTCCCCCTTTTCTTTGGATTTGATGTTTCTAGTGATCTGTCCTCAAGTTTTCTGACTTCATGGTCATTTCCATTCTGCCATTGAGACTTCCAGTGATTATTTTTAAAATTTCATATACTTTTGTTTCTTTTTCTCTGCTGAGATCTATCTTTCCATTCAGTTTAAGTATATCAACCTTTATCATAGGAGCATAGTTATGGTAAGTGCTTTAAAGTCTTTATCTGATAATTTCCATATCTGGGTAATCTTGAGGTTGGCATCTATTGATTGTCTTTTCCTTGGAATATTGGTTACATTTCCCTGTTTGTTATAGGTCTAAAACCCTGAACATTTTAAACATTGTGTAGTTTAAACTCTCTTTGGAGAATCCTTTAGAGAATATTAATTTTCTTTTTCTTAGCAGGCAGTCAGCCTGCTTAGATTCATACCGCAAGTCTGTCTCACCTTCTGTGGTGAGGGTTCCAATGTCCGTTCAGTTTCAGAGTCTTTGGATCTATTATGCATGTGCACAGCTTATGGATAAGACTGATGGTTTGGAGGGTTCGTATACAGAAT
>NW_012152714.1:13134-13527 GCF_000956105.1 Propithecus coquereli | reverse complement strand
AGTTAATGGAGTGAATTTCTTTGATCAGTCATGGGTTTCAGTACACATGTAGATGTATTGGCCTTATAAAGGAGCCAAGCTATTTTATCCATGCTAACAGGATGAAAGGCAGAACATAAGTGATAGTGTTAACAGGTTAGAAGAATTGGTGGTGGAATAATAGGTGATTGTCTCTCTATATTTAATAACAGATATATAGACATGTAATTCAGATACCATAAAATCCACTCTTTAAATGTGTACAATTCAGTGGTTTCTATTATATACACAGAGTTGTGCAACCATTTCAATGTCTAATTTTCAGACATTTTTATCAATCCCCTATCCATTAGCAGTTACTCTCCTTTTTCCCATTCCTGTAGCCCCTGTCAACCAATAATATACTTTCTGTTT
>NW_012152713.1:15217-15638 GCF_000956105.1 Propithecus coquereli | reverse complement strand
AAGTGGACACCTAGTGGGGAGGATAAAATGGTGAAGGGGGAAAGGAGCACCAGCATTTTCAAATAGTTTTTATTAAATATTTAGTAGTTATAAAACGTGGTGAGGTATAAAGAGCACCCCACTATCCAGTTGAGAGACAGAATATTACCATTAACTTTAGATGTCTGCCCCTACCCAACCTGGAAGGTGCGTCTCTGCCCACCAGTGCTCTTTCCTTTGTGTTCAGTAGCATCATGGCTGCTGAACGGTGTCCTGGTATGTGTGTGGCAGGGTGGGGGGTGGAGTTCCAATATCACTAAACAATATGTTATTTAGTTTTGCATGGTTTTTATCTCTTTGTGAAAATGAAATGATGAAATCAAGAAAGGAAAAGAAAGGGAAGGGAAGGGAAGGGAAGGGAAGGGAAGGGAAGGGAAGGGAA
>NW_012152713.1:1717-2822 GCF_000956105.1 Propithecus coquereli | reverse complement strand
TTTATAGTTTCTTCCCTAATGTGGAAGTAGTTGGAAAATTTAGACATGCAAATATAAAAAGGGAAAAAAATAACAATCTGCAAAAGATTTTACATTTCAGGTGAAAAAGCCTTTTCCAGATTATAGTATACATTCTATATGGTGATCATATAGAATCATAAGAATGGGATCACTATGTTATCAATCTCAGGCACAGTCATGGGGAAAAGTTTGTCATATGGTTTGTTTGGTTCTAAAATGACTTTAGGCTAGTATAATATTTTGCTTTTATGAAGATTCTAATATTTTGATTGTTGATATTAATAAAGCTATTCTGGTATCATACAAGATCATTTTATTGTAAAATAAATCATACTGTATTTATTGGACATCATGGCTAGATAATTAGAATCCATTTATTTCCCTCCATTGACTGCCACTTGGATTCCATTCATTTGCTCTCTAAACCTGTGTTTTAATGTCTTATTTTCTAGAATCTACTGTTACATAAAATGAGAGTAATAATCTTTGTTAGATATAGGGTTATAAAGAGTATCTTTAACATTTGTTATACACTTTGAAATTGTGTGGATGATTTGCACATGGTAAGCATTGGTATTTACTGAATTAAAAGTATATTACCCTTATGCATGTTATTTTCAGATTCCTGTGGATAAAAACACATGTGACACTGATTTAAATCCATATTATTTATAGTTTTAATGTATATTTCTAGCACTTCAAATTATTACAGGACATCAATAAGAAGCAGTTCTGAAGACCTAGTTCCTTTAGAAAAAATATTCCTCACTGAGAGGCAACATGAGAAGACCTGGTACGACTTGTGTTTAAAACAATAACATGTTTATATTATTTTGTTCCTCTCAATTGTCTTACTCCATTCAGGCTGCTGTAGTAAATTACCATACACTGGGTGGCTCAAACCACAAGCATGTATTTTGCACAGTTGTGGAACATGGAAGTTTGAAATCAGAGTGCCAGCCTGGTCGAGTTCCTGGCGAAGGCTCTCTTTCTGGTCTTGCCCTCACTGGGCCTTTCTTTGGTACGTGCAAGCAGACAGAGATCTCCTGTCTTTTCCTTTTTTATATAAGGGCATTAATTCCCT
>NW_012152713.1:0-264 GCF_000956105.1 Propithecus coquereli | reverse complement strand
TTTTTATTTTTTATCTTTATGTACTTTTCCCCTTTATTTTGCTCTTAGAATAATCTGATAAAATACCCTTATGAAAGTAATCATTTTTTCTAAGTTGGATGTTTTAAGAGAAGAACTTAACATTCTGTCTAGACTGTAATGTTTATAGATAGCCAACAGATTTTAAATACTATCCAAGGTCTGCCAGTGACATATGGTTTTGTTTAGAAACTGTGTTCATATTGAAACAGGATTTTGCACATCCATTACACATCCAACACAAAA
>NW_012152712.1:24611-25728 GCF_000956105.1 Propithecus coquereli | reverse complement strand
CAGACAAGGAAGACAATGAATAAAATGAATTAAAAATTTAAAACAATGGAGAAAAGAGCAGGATCCAAGGAGGAATTGAAGATGATGAAAGCACAAAGCAGGAAAAGGAAAATGTTTTTCTTTTATGACAGAAATGTTTGTAGAAATTAGTGTGCTTAAATAGTGCACAATGGAATGCTTTTAAGTATTTGTATGTATAGTTTTTATAACAAATACCCATGGAAATTTTATTTCTATTAGCATGATTTAAAGTAGAGCTTTACCAAGAAAAAAAGAATAGGATGAATAATACAGAAAGCTACAGAATTATTAACAATGGGAAAGTCATCAACTTGTAACATACCCCTCACAGATCTGACACCACTAAAGGCCCAGCTTTTATCAGTAAATTCTGCAAAAAATAATGATACATGAATTTAACCTCCTACTAAAGGGTAACGTGGAATATGGAGAAGGGTGACATTTTGAAGGGATGACCTCATATGTATCTCTAAATTATACAAATTAAGAAAATTATCAGTAACTTGGGTGCAGTTTAATTCTGGTTTCATAGGAGAACTGAAAACTTGTTAAATAGGATTCCTGAATGAAATCACAGAAATGTTTATTTTGGAGAAGTATAACTTGATATGGGGAAAGTAGTGTTAAACTTTTCTTCTTTCCTCTAGCACCCTCCTATGTCCTCAGTCCCTCTCCTTTATCATCCACATTTATTATGACTATAGTCCATACCCGCTGCCTTCTCATCTCTTCCTCCTAGTTCACTAGTCATCTCTGAAATTCAACTAACTATAGTCAACCAAGTTTTCTTAACAACTATTAATAAATACAGTTATGCATTGCTTATCAAAGGGAATATGTTCTGGTAAATATGTCATTAGTAAATTTTGTTGTTGTGTGAACATGATAGAGTGTACTTACACAAACCTAGATGGTATAGCTTAAACGAACCTAGGCTATATGGTATAGCCTATTGTTCTAGGCTATAAATCTTTGCAGCATATTGCTGTACTGAATACTATAGGCATTGGCAACACAATGGTAAGCATTTGTGTATTTAAACATAGCTAAACACAGGGAAAGTACAGTAAAAATACAGTATTATAATCTTATGGGA
>NW_012152712.1:12011-12716 GCF_000956105.1 Propithecus coquereli | reverse complement strand
CCTACCAAATTTCTTAACTGCATGCTATTCGTAACTTTTAAGTTGGTTTTCTTCATATTAACAGAAAAAGCTCAAAAATTCAATTGATTTCAGACCATATTAATTCACAGTTCAATATGTTATTAATAACTCTATTTGCTATGCACTTAAACAAGTTCAAAATGTCAAATGGAAACCATTACACAACATGATTTGGCTCACTTCAATGTTTCAGTAGGTCAAGACTGTCTGTCCCTGTCACTATCGTGAGGAGTAGCAACCACAGGATCTGACTAGGAATTTTCGCCTCAAGTTTTCTGTGCATCTTACGAGATTTGTAAGATTTTTCCCAAAGATTTTAACTAAAATTGAAGGTGTGTTTATTAGTAGTGCCTCCTGGATTATTTCTTCCCTCTATGTAGCCTTCCTGGTGTTTCTACCAAATACTCAAAGATAATTTATTTTCTACTAATGTCCACATCGGTAAGATTTGGATCAGTTTTCTTAAGTGTTTAGTGCCTACAGAAATTACTTTTCTCCAGATAAATTCAGTGTAAGAGATTGAGTGTATTTCACACAGCAAATCCTTCACCCACTCTGGCTAAATTTCAGCATTTGCAGAATATCACAAACCACATTTTTTTCTCTTTCTATTTTGTTAGAGTAAGCACACGAAACTGATAATTTTTCCATAGCAACCTTGATTTCTAAGATCTGCTGTGATTT
>NW_012152712.1:0-626 GCF_000956105.1 Propithecus coquereli | reverse complement strand
AAAGCTGGCAGAAATAATCCTCCTTTGCAATCCTTTTGAATCTAAGAATTGTGTTGTAGTTCACTTTCTCTTTTGGAAGAGTGCCATTTTTTTCCTGAATAGTCTCAGTTGTTATTTCTAATGCTGGACAGAAAAGGCCTGCTCAGAGGTAAAAACTTTAAAAAAAAAAAAAAAAGGCAATTAAGCCATCCTGAGTTAAAAAAAAAAAAATAACATTGACTCATTTTGGAGTTTTTTTTTTTTTTGTCAACTTGGTTCAATAGAAATGGTTTAACTTCTCTAAGTACAACAGACTCTGCAAATGCCTAATGAAGACAGAACACTCGCCTGAGAAAAGTCTTCCCTGGACAAGCCCAGCTGCACTGAGGGAAAAGGGGATTTTTCTGCCATGACAACTTTTTCATTGCAGAGACCAACTGCTTTAGCCAAAGTAATCATAAACCTTGTAGAATGGTCTGCACACCATCTGGCTCCCTTCAATATCTTGGAGACTCCTTCAAAACTGGCTTTAAAAGTGAATATTTTCCTTTGCATACCAGGTGTATTTACTATTGCCTAGAATAAATCTGGTTGAGGGGGGTGGGATCTTGGAAGGGACTCAACATTTTCAGAAATAGACTGAGAAA
>NW_012152711.1:9737-10407 GCF_000956105.1 Propithecus coquereli | reverse complement strand
TGTTAGCCAAATGATATTGAGACATTTAATTATATTTTAACTATATTCACATACACAAATACACATGCAACTGGCTTGCTTGAATATAAAGAATACTTGAACCAAGGAACAATCTCACTTTTTAAGACAGAGGTTATCAGACTGAATTTTTGAAAATCCAGGTATATGTACTTTTAAAAAGGTACATTTAAAACAAAAGAACCACAAAATATAGAAAATAATATGATGAAATACATTTACACCAAAGACATTGTGCTTGAAGAAAACTAATGTAAATATCAAAGCAAATAGAATTTTAGACAAAAATCTACACAGATTATGAGATAAGTGACAATCTACAAAGAAGTTAGACATTATCCTGTATACACATAACCACACTGCTGATATATATTGAAAATAATAACTTTCTAAAAAGTATAGCATAAAATACAGAGAACGTTAAAATATATTTTTATAGTTCCAACACCAACACATATAAGCACAGATCATTAATATGCCAAGATACAGTTTAATGGAAAAAAAAATCAGAAAAGTACTAGAACTGCACTGTCCAATGCAGTAGCACTAGCCACAGGTGACTATATAAATTGAAGTTAAATAACATTAAATTATAAATTCAGTTCTTCAGTCATACTAGCCACATATTAAGTGCTCAAAAGCCATGGGATTT
>NW_012152711.1:1155-2207 GCF_000956105.1 Propithecus coquereli | reverse complement strand
TGTTTTATGCCACCTAAATTTGAAACAAAAGAGAAGTTCAGGTTGATGTTTTACATCAAGGTATCTAAAGGAAACTTGTCACCAGTCTCCTTTCTAACCCACTCAAATGGGGCAACTGGCTAGATGACTCCATGTAAAATGCTCCTGCCAACATCATATATAATCACCACATTGTGAAAGCAATAATCACACCTTTGTTCTCCTTTTAAATTGAATGTAATTGACTTCTCCATCCTTGACACCACTCTCCTCTCTTAGCTGCCACTATCCATAGGCTTCCTCTCTTGTCCAATTAAATGTAGATTCTCAGTCTTTTATGGTTGGGGCACAGCAGTGTTCAGCCCTGTGGTGCTTCTTCACCCTCAACTACATCCTTTCTAGGCCACCTAACGTAGCCTCATTTGCAAGCTGCTTACTGAGAACTATAACATTTAAATCTCCAACAAAGAGGAGAGCCATAACCTGAGGATAAAATATTTAAGAAATGTCTAAAAAACTGCTGAGCCTGTGCTGAGAAGTGGAACACTGAGAAGCACGCTTTGTTCAGAGTACTTTGGTAACAAGTTGCAGTGTAGGTAAGAGAGGATCTCCCTCTGGAATCCACTAACAGGTAGTGCATAGAAAGACAGGTACAATTCTCGTTAAACAGAATAATAATTCAGCGTTCAAAGTTGTTGAACTAAGAGATGATGGCATATAGATAATTTTTAAAGCTATGTAAACTAATATCAGAAGAAGGAGCAAAAGCAGGTGAAAGTGGGGATACCTAGAGCAGCAGGATAGAAGTGGGTGGCAGGGGCCTGCTGTCCCCTCTATTAGGACTCTTAGCATTATTTTTTATTTTCAAAACAACATTCATTATTACTTGAACGTATATATTAATATAACCAGTTAATATGAATGTCATACTCTCAGGAAATTCTGCCCCACTAAGATTTCCCACTCCCTATATAGTCCTAAAAAAAATTTATATTATCATTAAACCTGATCCAACAGTTCTACCTCCTTAAATTTACTTTTTTATAGGAGGCTGGGCGCGGTGGCTCACGCCT
>NW_012152711.1:0-1105 GCF_000956105.1 Propithecus coquereli | reverse complement strand
TAATAATTATAAACCAGAACCCATTCATATTCTCTGAAAGCATTTTAAAAAGTCATGAGTCATGTATTAATAGATTTTACAGTTAGAAATATATTACCAAACATTTATTGGTTAATCTTTATTGAAGGCTTACTAAGTGTCAAGTGTTGTGGTAATACATATTCACTACCTTCATAAACCCCAACAATGAATTAAACATCATTATCATCCTCACCTTACAGAATCCAGAGGTTAGTAATCTGCCCATGTCATGCTGCTGTACTCAATATAATGAGTATGCTAGTTGACTCTAGGATCTAGAGCAAAGAAGCTCTGGTTTCAAGGCAGCAACAATAATAACTACATTGAAGAGTAACAAAATTGAAGCCTGTCAGTAAATTAAATACAATGTATGTGGCATAATGTATTTTAATATTTATACATTTCTATCAAGGGCAAGTTTATTTGGAGCATTTATCTAGTTCTCATAGACATTGTGCAAGAACTTCAATACAAGAATAGTAGCCAGAAAAGAAAAAGGCATAAAATTCAACAGTCATAAGAAAACGGAAAACTTTAGTACTTTTTTCTGTTCCTATGCCACACATCATAATGTAGAGGAAATTAAAGGAAAATATTTTTGGATATGTAACTTCAAAAAATAACTCTGTAGGTATGCATATGTTAGTGTGTATGTTTTAAGCTGTATATTTGACTAATATGTCATTTGAAGAAAGGATGTTACCCCACCCTAAAATAATGTTAGATGCCATTTACACACTAAGAATATGAACCACAAAAGAAAATAATCAAAAAAACCTCAGATAATGGTATTTATACGTAAAAAGAAATTTAGCAACATTACTAAGCAAAGTCTGTTATCGTAAGTTGGCTATTGAAGCATACTCATTATAAAGATTAACTAAATCAAATTAAGACTTTAAATTTTTTTTAATATTCAACAAAAATTAATTTGTAAAGTGAGGAAAAGGCAGACCTATTGACTTTTCCTAAATATATTAACTAATTTCTAAAAGCTTATCAGAGTCCATTGCTTTATTTAAAAAATAACAATAAATAATAATAAAGGATATAGTGATATAATTTAAATATTACTCTTAAAAGA
>NW_012152710.1:3844-5263 GCF_000956105.1 Propithecus coquereli | reverse complement strand
GAAGAAAGATGAGGGTAGTGCTATGAACTGGGCTCCAGTTTGATTTCAACATTGATTTCAACATCATACGGACTATTGAGGAAGCTGAGGCTAGGGAACTGCTTAAATTTAGTCTTAATATTAGTAAGTGAATAAATCATTTTATCTTTGTTTCTCCTCCTTACTCTGAATGCAATAGTCCGGGGGCAGACTCAGCATCACATATAGATTTGAATCTCTACTTAATAACTGGGTGAGCTTGAGCTGATCAGGCCATATCTCTGAATCTCAGTTTTTCCATTTGTAAAGCAAGATAAAATATAATCAAAGGATGATTGTGATAATTAAATGAGATAATGTGGCCAAAAGGCTGAGCCCACTAGTGGATTCACAGTAATCCCTTATTATTCAGTTGTTCTTTGCCTTCCCAAAGGCTCCTTTTTCATCACACTATCCCAGGAGGTTGCTTTCAAGTCAGCCTACGGTGGCACAAAAGATGGTTTCTGAGGACAGGTTCATGAGGCAGAGGCAATGGTTAGCAGTAATGGAACAGGAAGTCTGTAGCCTTCAGCTCATTATTTTATAGACAGTGTTAAAAAAAACAATCTGAGCTTGTAATTGGAAGACTATTTCCAGGGTTAAAATTTCAATCCTGGAATTTACTTAAGGACTTTGGTTGAGTTTCTTGGGATATGGATGGTATTATTCTAAAATGGAAGTAATAATAATGCCTATAGAACAGGAACATTATGAACATCAAAGGAGATACTGGTATGCAAGTGAGGTGGTAACAGATCTTGGTTCCAGTCCTGATTTTACCAATCTACAGTATCGGCTCAGCGATCTTGTCTCTCTGGACCAAGATCCACACCATCAAAAATAAGAGGCTTGCTATTGGTGGTTAAAATCCCTTCCAGCTCTGATATTCTGTAATTCTGTGATTTAACCAAGGTCCTACCAAGGTAGACAAAGTCCAGGTTGTCACCCCCTTAGTCTAGGTGCTTTCTGCTCTGTAGCGTATCTCATTACAGAGATTTGTACCCTGTGGCTTTGAGGGAAGTCTTGTTTCAAGTAAGAGCTGTCTGCTATGCCATCTCCAAATTGCATCCCTGGAAAAGCCTCATCTGAACTGCATCCCAGGAAATTCACCTACCTGCCCCACCTGTGATATTCTCTTGATGTAAAGTTTATCAAGTTCTGATATACCCTCTACTGTACTGATAAAGAATATACATCATCTATACATCAAGGGACCTAGTTTCAAGTCCCAGCTATTCTACAGCGTGGACTATGGCTAGAGTTCCCCTCAAAAAAGCTAAAAGGACATAAATTCAAAATTTCTTCAGCCCACCATGCAGGCAAAGATAAGGGGAGAGTGACTCACCAATGGCACAGCAAATCGTTCAAGGCCCAGAACCCAGACATTAAGTTTGGGTGACA
>NW_012152710.1:3035-3794 GCF_000956105.1 Propithecus coquereli | reverse complement strand
GGTCCTACCAAGGTAGACAAAGGTTGTCACCCCCTTAGTCTAGGTGCTTTCTGCTCTGTAGCGTATCTCATTGCAGAGATTTGTACCCTGTGGCTTTGAGGGAAGTCTTGTTTCAAGTAAGAGCTGTCTGCTATGCTATCTCCAAATTGCATCCCTGGAAAAGCCTCATCTGAACTGTGTCCCAGGAAATTCACCTACCTGCCCCACCTGTGGTATTCTCTTGATGTAAAGTTTATTAAGTTCTGATATACCCTCTACTGCACTGATAAAGAAAATACATCATCTATACATCAAAGGACCTAGTTTCAAGTCCCAGCTATTCTACTGTGTGGACTATGGCTAGAGTTCCCCTCAAAAAAGCTAAAAGGACATAAACTCAAAATTTTTTCGGCCCACCATGCAGGCAAAGATAAGGGGAGAGTGACTCACCAATGGCACAGCAAATCGTTCAAGGCCCAGAACCCAGACATTAAGTTTGGGTGACATGGATCAATGAATAGCACATTTATTGCCTAAATTAACTTATTCCTGGGAACTGATATAGCCAGGAATATAAAATCCCACAGTTTTAGGTTCCTCTGACCTGGAAAACATCTCACTTACTCAGGTTGTGAAAGTCAGTGAACCATGGGCACATTCCTGTGACATGTAAGAGAGATAACAAGAATCCACACCTATCACTGAGTCCTTATCTCAAATAAATCGTTTTCCATACTTACAGAGACATTAGGAGAACCACAGTTAAAGCAAACTTGAACA
>NW_012152710.1:0-1015 GCF_000956105.1 Propithecus coquereli | reverse complement strand
CATTTCTCCCACCTCCCTCTGTGTCATCTTCTACTTTGTAGAGTCACTGCATTTTAGAGGTAAAAGAGATTCCAAGGATCATTTAACTTACCTATTCCATTTAACAGATGAGGAAAGTGAAGGCTGCAATCAGATTTATGGCTTATCCAGACTTGCATAAGTTGTCCTGAGAATAAGCTGGGAGAGACTTCTAGTTATTTCTTTTGTTTTGAGTGCCGCCCCATTTGATCTCTTCTTAAGTGGGTATCCCTTTGGCCAACCAGATTGCCACTCTCATTCTACCACTCTGTCCCCACAACTATTGATAATAGTAAAACTACCATTATGGAGTTCCTAATCTGAGCTTGACGTGGGCTAGACTCCTCACACATATTAACCCTTACTCTGTAACAACCTGGGGAAGTAAGTAATACCGTATTCATTTTACAGATGGGAAAACTGAATGTCACAGAGGTGAAGGTGCTCCAAAATCACAGAGCTAATAAATTGTAAAGCCAGAATTCAAGCCTAGATCTGTATCATTCTGTTATGTCGTGCAATCTACAAAGATCTGCTCCAAATTTTTCCCCTATATTCCTCTCAATCATAGCAATTGTCATGACTACCAAGTCGGTATCAGAAAATCAAGCTGATTGACTAAATTCATGCTTTTCAATATTTTTAGGGAAGAGACTTCTTATCCACTCCTTCCATGTGATGGAAGCTCTACTTGCATTTTGTAGATGGCTTTTCCCATCTCCTAATTTGTTGAGTGTATTCATCATGAAAAGGTGCTGCATAATATTTGACAAATACTATTTCTGCATCTATTGAAATGGTCATATGGGTTTTTTCCTTTATTTTATTAATATGTGTATTGCATTGATTGCTTTTATTATGTTAAACCAACCTTGCATTCCTGAAATTAATCCCACTTGGTATATAATCCTTTTTTTATGCTGCTGGATTCTGTTTGCTAGTATTTTGTTTAGGATTTTTGTATCTATATTCATAAAGGATTTTAGTCTCTCATTTT
>NW_012152709.1:6513-6829 GCF_000956105.1 Propithecus coquereli | reverse complement strand
TAAACCCTCAAATATGCAGGGCTACCAGCTTTTAGTCAAGTTTCCTGGACCACACATACATGACTAGATCCTAGTTAACCTAAGGCAAAATATATACTAAGGACAGATCCCAATATATGATATTTGATGTGACTCAATTGTTAGGATAGAGGCTATTCTGTGTTTTGGAGAAAGCCAGTGATTTTCCCCAAAGAGCCTGGATGCAATCTGAGTTAATGGCAACTTTGTCAATAAATATCCTTTTTATGGATTATCATAATGCTAGCATAAATTATTTTTGTTCCACTATGCTGGAAATACGGCTAGAGACCAAACA
>NW_012152709.1:3534-3893 GCF_000956105.1 Propithecus coquereli | reverse complement strand
CTGCTTTAGTTGACCCATTTATTTTATAGCAATTTCTCCCTCATCTTTGGAATGTGTCATGTATATTTGTCCAATCAGGTAACATACACAGCGTACAAAGTCTCCACCAAGGGAGATAAGCACACAACACGTACCACTATGACCAGTCATTGATAAGCTCCTTCATTCCAAGAAGAGCCACTTCGATTTTCTTATGTGTTTGTTATTATTTGTTATATTGGAACTTTCGGATGAATTGGGAAGCCACACAAAAATTATCAGGCCCCCAAACCTGTTCATATAAATATATAAACAAACTCCCTGTGTGATTTGATATTTTGTATTTTGGCATATTATTTTTGAACTAAATACCAAAATAT
>NW_012152709.1:0-1059 GCF_000956105.1 Propithecus coquereli | reverse complement strand
ACAACTGTATTTTAATGAGATTGGCCATTTAATTCTAAAATAAAGCACAAAAAATGAATATTTATGGCATGTGTTTTCCTGATGGAATTGTTGCTCTGCTCAGTTTATGAGAAATTGATTATAAGAAGATAGGAACATAATTAACAAATTTTATATGTGTGCAGCCAAGTGCATCTGTGTTCCTTAGGAGAAATTGGAGAGAAACCAAATGAGAAACAATAATTTTAATCATAGACTTTAAAGGTTGTAAAACCACTTACATTCTATTGGACCAATATTGTGTACTATAAAAACGATTCATATAGTCTTAGATTATTGTCTATCTTATAGTCTTAGACTATTATCTATAGTCTATAGATTCATTTCTGATTTGGAAATCAGCAGGCACTCATAAACATTTTACAGTCTAAATACCTTTAACACAACTTAAATTAGCAGAATCAAAATTTATTGTCACACAATTAAAGAACATAAATTTTTTAAAAAGATCACTTACAGTAGAAAACTTGCCTTCTTAAAATCTATTTTTCTACACTTTTTGGTGTGTAACATCATTCATTTTAAAATCTAGATTATTCTATCGATAATGGAAAGTTGAGTGAAGGTGGAGAATCTTTTTTAGTGTGTGAGGTAGATAATGAGTACGTTTTTCCTGAGGAAGATTGCTCCTGTGCCAAGTGAGGGATTTATGCACTCACTCAAAATGAGGAAAATTTATATACTCATATCAAACTCTCACAGGGAAGATGAAATCTCGAGGAAATAGGTGGTATTCAACCCTTTACCTACCAGCTCTGCTTCAGAACAGGTATAACTGTATTTAAATGTGACATACACACTATGTGATCCAACTATAAATAAACAATTTAGTTGGTAAATGGAATATTTGTGTACAAAATGGCAAACATAGAAAACTAAATTTCAGGACAAAAGTTATATGTCTAGACATAAGGCTAAACAGTTAATATGATCATAAAGTGCTAAAATTTATCCTCACAGGCTGCCTATAGCTCATTCCTTCATGATCAAATCTTGTCTATGTATTATGAAAATTGTCTT
>NW_012152708.1:9400-10380 GCF_000956105.1 Propithecus coquereli | reverse complement strand
GCCCTTTACAAACACTGTTCTGCGTAGTCCTCACCCTCCCTCCCCAGCCTCGTTGCTCAGGCCTGTGCGGTGGAGGTGGGATTCGAACCCAGGGCCGACCCAATGTCCAGACTTCTCTACGCTGCCTTCTGGGAGTCAGTAATCTCCTTCCCTTTGGAGATGGAGAGCTCCTGCCATCTCTATTTTAAAGCTTTGCTGGGAACACTGTTGCCAGGGAAACATCCACATATCTGCAAGGAGGGAGGAAGGAGCCTCGGGAGTTATGTCCTGGGTGTGTTAAGAACGTATTGCTTTGTTATTCAATCACTTTGAAGTGGCTTTTCTTACATATTATCTTGGCTTGCCTTGAGCACACTTGATTTTCAATGCTTCTTTTTTTACACAAAGTAGTTTAGATTGTTGAACGATCATTCTTTTTGTCCAGTATTTTGCACATTCTCAGCATGGTATTAAAAAAAATGGAATGGGTTTCATATACTGCATTTGTTCGATGAAGCATGCAGACACATTGTCCCATAAATCCTATAAGGCTGTATGTTTTGCCAGGGGCACAGGAGGAAAGAAGGTGCCCGTGGGCTGGCGTCACTGCTGAGCCGAGCGGCTGATGGCCATCCTGGCTGTGGGGAGCCCAGGGTGGGGCAGTCAGGGAGCCGCTGTCCCCTCCCTCGGGTCTGGCCCTGATCCTGTCCAGAAGGGCTTGAGGAAAACTGCCCGGGACAGGATGGGGGAGGGGTGACGGGCCCCACTCACTAACGGGATGTTCTGCTCAGTCCTGGGATCTGCCAGAGACACCCCAGGGGCGGGGGGAGGGGGCGGGGGTTCCTCTTCCAGCCGCCACCTCATTCCTGGAATTTCTGGGTGGTTTGTGGCTAGGACTCCACTCCGATCTGTCCTTGGCCTCTTCCCCACACTCTGAGTTCTCTTTTTACTTATGAGGAAGAGCAGAGCCTTCCCCGGGGGACCTTCCCTCCCCGGCCCCC
>NW_012152708.1:708-1130 GCF_000956105.1 Propithecus coquereli | reverse complement strand
GTCCCAGCTACTCGGGAGGCTGAGGCAGTAGGATCGCTTGAGCCCAGGAGTTTGAGGTTGCTGCGAGCTAGGCTAACGTTCACGGCACTCACTCTAGCCAGGGCAACAGAGTGAGACTCTGTCTCAAAAAAAAAAAAAATTTATATAAGCAGTATCAGTAGCATAATATTCTACAACTTGCTTTTTTAACTCACCGCTGCGTTTGAGATTTATTTGTGCCCGAGCCCACCCCTTTTACCTGCTGTATAGTATTCCACTGCACAACGCCCCGCCCCCTGCACAATTTATTTACCCGTCACCTACTGACAGCCGTCTGAGTCGTGCCCATTGGCTATTTAAATCAGAACTGGCTTTTAATCCACTTGGGTCCCAGTAGAGTCACACAAGCAGTTTATGCTTCACCTCAGATCAGGCGTCACCGT
>NW_012152708.1:0-433 GCF_000956105.1 Propithecus coquereli | reverse complement strand
AGGGTCTCGCTCTTGCTCAGGCTGGTTTCAAACTCCTGAGCTCAAGAAATCCGCCCGCCTTGGCCTCCCAGAGCGCTAGGATTACAGGCGTGAGCCACCGCACCCGGCCTTCACATTTTGCCATATTTGCTTGAGATTTTAAAAACAGAAATATTAATAAGATATTAAAGACAGAAGTGAAGCCTGTCATATTCTGTACCCTGGAACAAACCCCACCATGGACTTGGTCTGAATCCAGTCCCAGCTTTGTTATAGATGTGCACACACCCCATACATATACTTACACATACACATACATGTATGTGTCATATACATATATATACATAAATTTTACAAAATATGGTTTATACGTTTTAAAATTTATATAAGCAGGCCGGGCGCGGTGGCTCACGCCTGTAATCCTAGCTCTCTGGGAGGCCGAGGCGGGCAGATT
>NW_012152707.1:721736-751156 GCF_000956105.1 Propithecus coquereli | reverse complement strand
TTTGGAGCGGTCTGCGCAGGAGGCAAGGAGCTGCGTGTCAGCAGCAGAGGGTAGTGGCTGTGACCCTGAGAGTGGGTGAGGTCACCATGGAGAGTGTGCAGAGTGAGATGGGTATCAGTCTGAGGGTAGAATCCTGGAGAGTCCTAATTCACCAGGGGCAGGCTGAGCAGGTGAAGGAGGCCCGGGACCATGAGGAACGGAGGGAGGAGAATGCCAGAAGGCTGAGGAGCTCAGGGACCAAGGAGAGAGAAAACCCAAGGACAGGTAGTCTCACTTGGACACAACCAGTCCCAGCGCTGCCTCCAATCCGTCCTCCAATCTGACGTCACATTAATCCTCTGAAGTGCCTTGTGACTGTGGCATCTGCCTGTGGGAATGCCTCAAAAGACTCTCCACCTAGACTCCCCACTTCCAACTGGCATAGAGGTTCTCCATGGACTGGGTCTTGCAAAACTCTCCACCTCCATCCTGTAATTGCTCCCATAGAGACACCCCTGCTCCAGCAGAATCACACCACACTGTTCCCTCTGCACTTCTCCTACTTTCCGGCCACCATGCTTTGATTCATGCTGTTCCACCCTCTAGAATGCCTTTCCTGCTGGACTATCATGCCTACCAGTAAAGTTAGTGAGCACATCCCTTAAGTCTGTCTCATTATTCCACCCATCATAAGGCCCCCGGAGGCTAACATGGGTGTCCCTTACACCATGATAGGGGCAGGCATGGCCAGATGGACCAGCCTTTTCTCTGATCTCCTTGGTTAGAATTGGCCAGCTGTTGGTAACTAGCCATGACATGAAAAAGCACAGCCACCAGGATACATGGAAATGTGGGGAGAGGATGAGCTCGTGCCCTATAACCATGGTCATCTATGTGTTCGCCGCGGCCCCAGAACAATGGTTCCCCAGCAGCTTTTAAAAATCCTGTTGGCTTCTCCCTGGGTCTTTATTGTCTCTCCGGGTAGAAGAACCCCATTTGGCGTTTGCAGAAGCCGGCGCACAGCTCCTCTGGCTACTGCCTGGAGAAATCGAAGCACTCCTACGTAGAGCTTAGAGATCTCCCAAGGTGAGACCCAGTATCAGAATTAATAAAAAGCAAGTATGACTGCATTGCTTTCGGCTCTGCCACAGCCTGGGAATCCTTATCAAACAAACACCAGCGTGGGAGGAGAGGTCACCGTGGATATCCCAGTGCTAACATTCAAACGTTAATAACTTTACCGCGTAGATTAATTTTAAATGTCAGACCACGTTGCTGTGTAAAGCTAAGGAGCTCGGGAAATAACATACATTTTCAGGCTTCCTGACAACACCCGCACATTCCGTATTTGGTCGCTGGCTGGGTGGGCAGGATCAGAGGAGAGGAGGGCTTTTTTTTAACAGTTGCTGCCCCTGCAATGCAAACATGAGGAATAAACGGCATCTGAACGCGTCAGCTGCCTAGTTTCTCAACCAGGAAAATGGCCGGACTGACAGTAATGAGATTTCACACAGAACCACAAGGCTGTGCGAGGTCTGAGACCTTGCCCAGAATGCCAGGTTCCAAGCCCAAACAAATGTGTATAACTTGGTTAAGAGCCCCTGGAAAATAGCATTTGTAATGGGAACACAGGTTGTGCACAGCTGCTGATCCCCCTTGGGGCAGGAGGCAGAGCTGGGGCCTGGCTGCTGGGGAAGCTCTGCAAGAGGAGGGCAAGGACACAGAGGAGCCACCCTAGCCCAGGAAAAGGCTCGAAAAGAAAAGGGACGTGAAGCAGAGACTGCAGAGAACAGGGAGGAAGGAACAGATGCTACACACAAAACCCACCCAGGGCTGCCAGGATTGCAATTAAAAATTCACATATTTTGGACTGAAATTCTCATATTTTAAGAGAACTTGGGCAAAACCCTCCTTCCACCAATATTAGCAATGCAAAACCGGCAGTCAAGACAGACCCAAATTATCATCCATTTTGCAAAAAGGATGAAAATTGTATAGCGCGGAGTCCAAAACTCTTCAGTGAAAACAATCATTAGCAGTGCACCTGGAGGCCCTTGGGCTGCCTCCCTGCCCCGCCCCAAGTCTCCCGGGGCCTGGGACAAAGCACCCGCCTGCTCCCCACAGCGCCCTGGGCTCCAGATCTGGGAGCATCGGGGCACCAGTCGCTGGGAGCTCCCAGGATTCTCTTTCAGTGAGAGAGGCCACCCTTCTCCGGGTAAATGTGCATCCTGAATTTGAGAGGCACTAACGCCGTGAAAGGGCAAACTCGAGTGAGCCAGATCTCCCAACACAAGCACAGTCCCGAGCCCCACGCACCTGGATGGGGCTTCTGATTTTTAAGCCAACAAGTGGAGTGGGAGAGGGGGAAAGAGAGGGCCAGGAAGGAAAACTGCAGGCTCCCAGAAGCCAAAGGAAAGTGAAATCCTCAATGAGCAGGGTCTGGCATGTGGCTGAGCACGTAGCAGCCAGCGGGTTTCTGCTGAAGGGTGCCTAAAATCTTTGCGTTCCACCTCCAAAATGAATCTCAACTGCATCTCCTGCCTCTTCCTGCTGTCATTCCCCACACTCCAGCCTTCTTCCTCACTGCCTCCCGAGTGATCGTCCGTAAATACCCATCTCGTTATGTCGCTACCATGCTTCAAAGTCTCAAGTGGCCACCACTGCAAACGGAATTAACCTCCAACCCCAGCCAGGCTCTCCGGGGGCTGGTCTGAGGTGCGGCCCCTGCAGGGCAGGCTGACCCAGAAAGGTAGGAAGGTGAGACACGTGATAAGGGAGAACCAGACTTACCAAATCATAAAAATATACGTATGCATATAGAAATTATATTTATTAAAGAAATATAAATACAAATGTAATATAAATATAAATGGATTCTGAATTCCAGGCAGCGCTACCAAAGGACTAGCTGGAGCCTTTAATCATAGCCCCCAAGATGGGACGGGCCTTTGCAATGTTTGTACACCTGACACAAAGAATAGCAGCTGCCCAGGACCGGCAGCAGGTGCCTGTCTCTCCCGCCAGGTTGGCAGGGCCCCCAAGGAGTAGCGGAGGAGTCGGCAGAGGAGAGGGTTTGGGAGTGCTGGCTCTAAATTCAAGCATCATAGGTTCACACGCAGCCTATCATCTGCTGGTTGTAAGAACTCAGACAAGTCACTTAACCTCTATGAGCCTCAGTTTCCTCACCTGCCAAATGGTATAATAACACTACCCACTTCATAGGTTTGTTGGCAGATTTCAATGAGATAATCCACATAATGCATTTAGTCCACTGCTCCAAGACTCAATCAATGTTCTTTATTGTTTTCAAAGTTAAGAGACCAAGATCAAAAGGAGGAAACTGTCACCGAGGTCACCTGGTGAGCTGGTGACAGAGCTAGGGCCACAACTCTGGGATCCAGAGTCCCCATGCCAGGCTCCTTCCCTCTGCTGCAGAGTCAGTGGCAGAAACATTACAGCAGGAGCCAGAGGATAATAAACCTAATTGGGCCATTAGGACCAGTCACTTCCCTCTACATCGAGCCTTTGGGGGATGTTACGAGTGATCAGTATAATAAATAATGTTGCATAGTCTGAGGCATCTCTCAAGGGAGCATCTCTGAAGCCAAGAGGAGAAAGAGATTGAAATCATAGCAAGAGATTGAGATGAAAGGCACGACCTCCGAGCATTAGTGAGTTTCTCCCTAACCTACCTGCCTTACTCTATGCCAGACATGAGGGGACAGAGGGCAGATAACACAGGTGTTTCAGGTGTTGTAGTTCACAGTTTTTGTTATCCAAGGTATACCTCCCAGTCGTGCCAGCGACACACAGGCATGGTTCACGGGTAATCGTGGCAGGCTTTGGTGATCTTGGCTCTCAACAAAGGCTTCCTCGTCTCTAGGCAGCACCTTGAATGCCTGAGAAAACCTCCCAGAACCCAGGTACACCCTCAGTGCAGCCCTCAACCCCAGGGCACTCACTGGCTCCCCGGCATTCACAATCTGTCTTGGATGAATGTTTCTCTGGTTCCCTACAACAGCTGGGTTCTAAGAACATAGCTCGAAACCACAGAACCAGTTTGCAGAGAGAAAGAAGTGTCTTCTGGGAATCCCTAGCAAACCAAGGATCCAGCCCATGTACCAGAACAGAGAAGCCCCCCTCTGTTCTCCTGGACTCCACCGCAAGTCATGGCCATGACCTCAGGGTGCACAACAGAGGTTCTGAGAAGCTGGAGTCACAGATCCACAGATGACCCCGGGGGCTGTCAGTCCGGGTGTTACTGGAAGTAAAACGATTGAACCAGAAACCTTCATTCATGTCATGCTAATGAAGACATTCACGGTGTACACAAGAACTGGTATGATGACCACGTCTGCCAAAGGAGGAATACACTGTGAGCTTGGACTTCGGCCAGGAGCCGACTCACACGCAGGCATTTGTCCGGTGAACACAGAGCCTTCGGGTGCAGCATGGCACCAACCGGCAGAGAAGGCCAGCGCCCAGGAGGGCGGATCACAGCCATGCACGGACGGGTCTCCAGGGATGCAAAGCTGCTCGGCACTGTAACGACAAAGATTTGGTACTCGCAGGCCCTCTGAGCGAGCCCCAAAGCAGGGACAGAGGATTTTCCCTGGGTCAAAACACTAAAACCCGGAGCTGAGCAGATGAGAACAGCACAGGATAAGTGAAGAATCTTCCCCGTTTGGAGCAGAGATTGTGAGTGAGAAGGAATTAGGAACTGGAAACAGGACCGGGCACGTCGTTAGTATTTGCTGTATTAGTCATGTTTTTTCCCACTGGTAACCACTTCTAGTTTTTTCTCCTTGCACTCATCTCTACTAATCTCTACCAATCTCTTCACTGACGTTCTCCTCCACACACTGCTGCTGACAAACAGTCCTTGGGCGAGCCCTGACGTCACTTCGGGACACTGTCTCCAGACACGGCACAGCTAGAGACGTGGCCTCCATAGAGAAGCCACTTTAGCACGGTGGCTTCTGTCTGAGAGCTCTCCATTACCCACTCACCGGGAGCCTGCTCACACATCCGTGAGCGTGCTCAACAGCGATGATAACCAAGACGCCGCCCGGGAGAAGCCCTCCCCATGTCTCATCTCGGCCTCCCGCCCGCCAGGGAGTGTCCCTGCAATCTCCACTCCAGCCCTGTCGCAGTAAACATGCCGGCCTCCCGGGGACCGGAGCAAGCCAGGGGGCCGGGCGTGAGCAGCAGACCTTAAAGCACAGGGTTGCTTTTGTTCCTCCCCAGAATGTTAAAAGCCTCGTCCCTCTGCAGTACCATCTCCCGATAGCGTCAGGCAGCAAGGTCTGGGCGGTTTGGTTTCCATGTGTGAGACTGCACGCGCCTGCATGTGTCGGTGTGTGAGGCTGTTCTCCCGTGACTGTGGGACCTGTCTGAGCACACACCTGACCCTGACCCTGACCCTCGGCTCCTCAGCGTTGGGTCTGAGACTTTGCCTCTGAGCCCCCGCTCCGAGCTCAGCGCTGTCGGAGACCGGCTGTGTCTGTGATCCAGCCGGTGCCCTTCCAGGGCCAGAGCCAGGTCTGTGCGTAATTACTGCCTGCTCCTGGAATTGTGACTGTTTGATTACACTGTGGCCGTTCCTATTTTAACTGTCTTGGTGAATGTTTCCTGCCCTTGTGATTATACCTGTCTGTGGGGGTGACGGTCGGAATATTTAACAACTGATCCAGCACCAGCCCTCGGACCAGATGCCCACACTGAACGACCTGTGTGGCTATACGGGGCGGGCCGCTTCCGCTGGTGCATACGCCGTGTATTAAGCAGTCGCGATTCGGTCCCATGTAATCATGAAGCGCTTTATTTTTTTCCCGTTGCTGCCTTCAACCAAGCTCTGTCACAACCCTTCCCTGCCACTTATTGACATCTTGAGCGATCCCACTGCTCTCTGGTCACTGTGTCATTGCAAGTCTGGTCCAGCCCGCTGGCCCATATTGTAATAAACCCCTGAGTGGACAGGCCAGGGGCTGCTGGGACCGCAGGACAGGGCGCTCTCTCTCCCTCCTCCTCTCACTCTCCTTTATGGAACAGAAGTTCAGGAGGGGATGGGGGACCCGACTGGTCACTTGTGGTGCTGGGAGTTCTCCCTGGATTTTCTGGCCCACATGTGGTTTCATCGGCCACTGGCTGTGGCTGCTGTAGGCATGTCAGGGGAGGTGGTGCCTGCACCCCGTGTCACCACGGCTCCCTCCATTGCCATGGACAGCTCCCTTTGTCCCCATCAGCAATCACCTGGGCAGCCCCAGGGCCCCTGCCTCATCCCCAAGGAGCCGTATGAGTCACCAAAGCCTCCTTTCCTATCCAGCCTCATCCTCCAGACCACTCCCCATGTCCCCTCCTTGAACCCCCCGACTTCAGAGATCTCCAGGGGAGAAGCAGGAACCAACCCCTACAGCCAGGTAGACACTGAAACTCCAAGATCATGGGTCGAGTCCTCCCAAGATCTCTCTTGCTGCCCTCTGCAGTCCTGACCACTAAGGACTGAGACACCAGCACCTCCCACAGGCAACCTGCAGGAGACCTTTCTCACCTGGCTTTGGGGGAGGGAGTGGGCAGCAGAACAGAAGCCTTCTTGCCACAAACCCTGTACTCCTGTCCACTTGAACAAGGGCCCCTCTCACCTACCTGTCTTTTTAATGGAAATGGAAGATGGAGGTGAGGACGGGTGAGGGTTCTGATTGCTGGGATTGGGGTTTATTCTTCCCTGCAGGTGACGCCTGGTCCCTCGTTGTTGCCAAACTCCATTTTTAGAATGTGCAGCTCTCAACCTCAGCTGTGGACCAAGCCGACAATCCCATTCCCACGACTGTGTCTTTGTTCCTCTGCCTACACAGGGGAAAGAGCACGTGCGACGGCACAAGGACAGAAGAGCTGTAACTGGGGAGCCCAGCCTGGCTGGTGACTGTCGTAGTGACAGGCAGGAGGGGGCAGAGCCGGACAGGGACAGCCTGGTCTTCCCCTGTGGATGCCTGCACTTAGCCCTGCAAAGGACGTGGAGTGTTCAAGAGGTGAAGCAAACAAGAGGTGCCTCCAAATAGAAGCCGAGAGGTCGATGGAAGCAGAGAGACCAGACAGGAGATGACGCTGGTTTAACCAGAGCAAGGGCAGGGACGTCTGAGGGGAGAATCAGAACCCAGACCCATCACAGAGCCTGCCGTGGGCTGCTGCAGCCGCTGGGCCAGCCTCCCGGCCCCCCACCACTGCGCTCTTGCCCCGCAGTCCCTCCCTTCGTGCATTGATTTAAACCTTCCCTGTCGTGCAAGGCTGACCTCAGGGGCAGCCCTTTCTGACTCCTGCGTCCATCCTGGCTGCCCCTTCTCTGAGCCTGGACGTTAAACTGTAAAATTTAGACCCTAAAGATGCCCTATTGCCCCTCCCAACCTAGGATTCTTGACTATTCTGTGTGTGGGTGCTTGTGGATGCAGGTATATGTACAGATGCATATGTATGTGTAGATGCACATGTTTCCCGGGTGACAGTCCCCTACGTTCTGGGTGGGCCAGGGTCCTGTCGGTGTCCCCTTGGTGCCCAGGCACGTGTACACCCGGAACGTGCTCTGTCAATGCTCTTCAATATATAGGATCTGGCACGACCCTGATCAGTCGAGGGCTCTGGACAGGGTCACCCATGCAGACACCGCAGGGGACTGTAGGTCACACAGTGTATCAGGGCCCCAGCGAGGACGAGGGGAGGGCAGCCCTCTGACCCACCAGCAGGGGAGGCAATTTCCCCCACTTCTCATGTCTCCGGCTGCATGACCAAAGGGAGAGCTTTAGAAAATTCAGCTCAGTCATAGGTTTTCTCTCTTTCACTGCTCTCCTTTTGTTGTTTTAAGAACAGGTAATATGGTCCTTCCCTTTCTTTAGTTTACAAAGATTTTATTCCTAAATGAATTATGAATAATTAAAACTCTACTCCATTTGTTCTATATTGTTGTTAATTGAAAAAATTAAAGATGCATGTGCTGTAACCTCCAGGGTGGCCCTGGGAGAAGCGGGTGGGTGGCTTGGGGGTGGGGGGACCTGCGGCACCTCCAGGGCTGCTGCCAGCCCTACCTATGAGCAGGGCACTGGCTGGCTGCTGGGAGCACCTCCCTTGCCTGTCCTCATCCCTTCCCGCCAAGCACACTCAGGCAGAATGTCATTTCTTCCTTAAATGCACATTTCTCTCTCGCCCAGGTAAAAGCCAGGTGAAAGGAGTGTATTCATCATTGAAGAAACAGGGAAGGCTGCCCTCATTTTTCTCCAGTGGTCTCGGGGTGATCCAGGGCCCCACATACCGGAGTGACCTTCTGGGTGTGGCTGTGACATCTTCCAAGGGCCTTGTATAAAGTCCAAAGTCTGGTGGTCAGACTAACCACACTGCCCAGCCCTTACTGCCCACAGCTGCTGGGTACAGACCTGGAGCTGAACAAAGCCAGGTCAGTGTCTCTTCCCCCGAATCCGGGCCTGGCGTGTGCTCACACGGTGTGGCAGCGCTGCGTCCCCGTGTCTGACATCCTCTCCATCACTGTCTGCCTAGGCTCAGCAGGCTGCCCCCTGCCTGCCTAGCACACAATTGGTGCTCAAAAAGTGTGTGTTGGAGGAGCGAGTTATGTCCAGAGGCTGGATTAACACCGTGAAGACGGAAGGAGATGCAAGCACCGTATTAGGCAGGGCGAGCTAACTGCTGTGACTAACAGTGCAAAATCCCAGTGGCTTAACACCGTGAACATTCAGTTCTCGATGTCCCCTTGTACAACAGTGTGTTGCTGTCCTGAGTGGCTCTGCTCAAACAGCATCTCAGAGTCCCAGGGTCCCTCCTTCTTGCTGCCCACCCCACCTGCTGCTGGTTCCCTGGAGTGTCCTCCGTTCAGATGGCTGGTGGGTGAGGACAGAGAGTGGAGGCTTCCTGCCATGCTTTGCCATCATTCCTGCCCTCTCCTCCTGGTGAGGAGCCCCTCTCCAAGACCCCAGGGACTCTGTCCTCCGGGTCTCCCCCAGATCAGTTCAGCACGGGCGCTTGCCAGTCTCCTCAGAGTCCTCAACGATGCTCTCCCCTTGCGTCAGGCCCGGCCTGAGAGGGGCTTCTCCGGATGCTCCATCTTCGCAAGCATCCCCAGGATGCCCCTTGGCGGCAGCTGAGGGAGTATCCAGGCTCTCAGGGGGGAACCTGGCTGAGGTTCCTGTCCCCTTGGCTGGTGCCCTTTCACTGTGGGCGGAAAGGCCTTTCCCAGTTGCCCCCCTGCAAAAGGGAACGGCCCCTTCCCAGGCACACAGGTCACGTCTGGCTCCCCAGGATGGCTGCCCGATGCGAGTTCTGTTTCCCTTTGCACTTGCGGCAGGTCTTATGAGGGAAGGAGTCGAGAATCCGCATCCAGGAACCCAGGGAGAGCCACATTCTAATTAGTCGCTTTTCTCCTCGGTCTGTGAGCAGTGCTTGCTCAGGGTTGTGCCTTGCTGTGAGTTCTGCTTTGTGCATTTTGCTCCCCCACCTTTAATGTTCCCCAGATCCAATTTCCTTTGCCATAAATAAATAAATAAAATGAAATGTTTTTGTTGAATACAAACCCACTCACTGCAAGAAGCCAGGGTGGCACATAAACCATGAAAGATTCGTTTTCTTCGTTAAAGTCGTCGGTCCTTAATCTCCACACTTTCTTCTTCCCCACAGTCTGGCTTGTTCACACGGAAATAAAACCACAGCCTCCTCTCGGGGAGTTCACTCCCAGAGGTTCAGACGCTCATAAACCTCCACGTTGGAGGATCTCGCAGGCATCGAGAGTGTTAGAGCCAGCCCAGAACCTGGGGAAAGCAGACAGCTGGAGACCCACGGGACGGGAACAGTGCTCCTGGCAGCCCCCAACCCCCAGAGTTTGGTTTTTTGTGAGTCTTGGCGGCCCAGGAAGGCACTTCTGAGATGCTGCACAGTGAGCATGGTGCCATGTGGCAGGGGCTGGGAAGCAGACCTCCACCAGCCACTGAAACGGGTCAGGCCAGAGCCCTTGCCCCCTGCACCTGCTTTCGATCACAGCCTGTGTGGTCTCGCAATGCCACTATGAGTAACGCCCCACACCAACCTTGCCTCCAGCGTTTCCTCCACACAACCCCCAAGACCCCCACATACACACAGATTCCAGGGGTCCTGGCTGCATCTCCAAGTCCTCTTCTTGCCTCTCCTACGGGCAGTGCCGCGCCAGGCTGACTTATGGATGGATGCACAGCTTTGGAGGCCGTGCTTTCCCGGGAGAGCTCGGGGAGTGTCCCCCACCTGCTCCAGGGGGTTGAGTCCTACCTTTGTGCCTCTTCAAGCCCATGAGGGGAGAGAAGAGGTGGTTTGGGGGATAATCACTGTCCCACTAAGTGCACACCCACCAGGCTTGGCAAATCGATGTTGAATCTGAACTATTTGCAAGGTTGCTTTAATTCAACTACTTATGGAGCAAGTGTTTTCTCATAGGTTTGAATCAATCAATCACCCATTGATGAGTATGTATGCTGCACCCGGACACCTGAGAATAATGAGGTAGACAGAGAGATGAAGTTGTTGCCCTTCCCTCCAAAAGCTCAGTCTAGCTGAGTGGACCAGACATACACCTGAAATATGAGATGAAATAAGAGCAATTTAAGGCCAAATGAGAAGTTTAAGGGAGGCAGAAAGTAAAATTATAACAAGAGCTACTATTCCCAAATGCACGCCCACTCTGTGTCTCAAAAATCTTAAATCGTCACAACAACCTTCTGAAATAAGCATTATTATTAGCCCTGTTTCACAGCAAGAAAACTCAAGCTTAGAGAGGTCAAGTGATTTTCCTGAGGTCACACAGCCATTAAATGAGAGTTGAAATTTAAACTCCACTCGATTGATTCCAAAGCCTGCGCTCCTAACCACTTTGCAATCCCAGAGGGCACGTACCAGGCAAGAAAAGACTCAGAGGTAGTTCTCAGCGTGACATAAAGGAGACATTTCCAGGTTTCCCAACAATGAAATAGGCTGTGTGTTGAGTAAATGAGGGGTTCAGAGGCTGGAAGCTCCCTGGCAAGTGAAAGATGAACCCCAGTCTGAAAGGAGGTTGCACAAATCCATTCCAGAGGAGAGATGCTGTAACAGCTAGGGATGCGGGATTTGAAAGGGCTATAATTTGATTAAACAGAAAGATCAGGAAGGTGGCAAATATGTTGGCAAAGATGCAGTGGCAGGGATCGCAGGTGTGTTGGTGGGCAGCGAGGAAAACTGACCGTCTGAGCCAGACTTTGTGTTGGCCAAACATCCCCTTGCAACAGGCAAGGCCTAGCAAGGTTCTGGGGTTGGGTTAAGAGGATTGGTTATTAGAAGTGGCCAGGAAGATTTGAAGGGGTGTGGAAGATGGGGAGAAATGAGGGCCGCATTCTCAAGAGAGCCATAGTTCCAAGGTACAGAACTCAATTTCTGCCTTCGAGGCCAAGAGTCCAGCAATCTGCATCCAGAAACAAGAGGTCGGGTCACCGTAGGGTCAGAATTCAGGGACCGAGAGCCAGGCTGGGGATCCCTGGGAGTGCATATGGCTGCAGTGTCAATGCGGAGGGTGACCTTCCTGCAGCCACATGGTTCAAAAGTTCAGGGGGTGGAAGGCGAACAGTGTTGAGAATAATGGGCTCACTTCTATCCACTGGGGCTGGCCTCATAGTCACAAGGGACAGACTGACCCCAGAGGTGCCCCCCACCCACAGCACAGCAAAACCCAGGGGGGATGAATAGAGAATCAGACCCGAGGCCAGAACACCAGGGACAGTCCAGAGCACGGTGACATGGCTCCTGTCCCAGAACATCCATCTGGGCAGAGACAAGGAAATTGCAGGCCTGAATGTGCTCTTTGCCATTTTCTAGAAAATGGCTTCACTGGTTCACTTATAAAAAGAAGGAAAGGAAGGAATATGGGCCAATTCTGGGGGCTAATTGCCTTTGCTCTCAACTAGAGCCCATGCTTTTTCCGGCAAACATCCTCTCCTGTCACTGCGCTGCCAGACCCACTCTCCGTTTCCAATCAGCCCTGAAAATAGCCCTTGATGGAGATAATAGGAAGAACAAAGAGAAATTTAGAGGCGCAGGGAGAGGAAAGAAAAGTCAAGTCGAACTGGCAGCACAGAAGTTGTTTTCAGAAAGAACCCTTCAGTGAGTCCCTGATTTGTCTCCAAACAACAAGGTGTTAAATAAATCCCAAGAAGTAGACTTGGACCAGGACCAAGGGTTCTCTGGCTTTTTTAGGTCATAGACTCCTTTGAGAATCTAGAAAAGCTATGCATGGACCCTCTCTTTCACCAGGAAAATGCTCATAAACACATATTCTGCATATTAATTCAAGGGCACATGAACTAAACACCGCCCCCCACAAGCCCAACCACAGACTCTAGTTAAAAGCTCATGATGTAGGAATCTCTTTTTTAAAGGCTTTCTCTCTCTCTCTCTCTCTCTCTCTCTCTCTCTCTGTGTCGGTGTGTGTGTGTCTGTGTGTGTGTGTGTGTGTGTGTGTGTGTGTGCATGAGTGTTTACAAGGCAAAGGGCTGCACCTCTTCAGGCATAGTCTAATGGGCACAGAGGTCTTGGAAGCCTTTCTGCAAGTGAGTGTGAAGGTCCAAAGAGAAGGCCAGATTTCATTCCAGGTGAGTCAAACTCAGTAAAGGTAGACACCAAGGGAGTCAACACCCCACCCCTCTTAGAAAAGCCTGGAGACCTGAGTCTCTCACCTGCAGGCCTCAGCAAGAACAAGTGCATCGCCTACAAGGGTAACAGTGGCCATGGGCTACGGATTGGCCATGGAAGCCCTGAACCTCATCCTGGGGAGAGGCCTAGGCCAGGCCCTGAAAAATTCAGTGTGCATCCAAGTCACCTGGGGCCTTGAGAAAATGCAGATTCTGATTCAGCCGGCGTGGGGTGCAGGCTGAGATCCTGCAATCCTAACAAGCTCCCTGGTGATGGGGGTTCTGCTTTGAGTAACAAGAGTCTGTGCAATTACCTGCTCTTGGCTGAAGCCTCTGCAGAAACCTTGAACCTCTGCCCTAGCACACCTCTGGAAGGTGAAGCACTGTCAGGATGCCCCAGGATATAAGTGTTTCCTGGATTAAGTGTGATGCTGCCAAACTCTCTAAGACAAGTTTTCCCACAGGACAAAGGGCTGGGACTGAGACTTCCCCTGGGCCAAACAGGGGTGGTAACTGGGAAGATGGTGCCTCTTGCATCCATGCATGCTCACAGACCAGCCAGCCCAGGGCAGCCCTCAAGTGAGTGAGTGAACTGGAGCCTCCGCTCTCTGGGGAGGAGCGGGGAGGGGTATCAGGCACCAAGCACCTGGGGCGAAATCAGGTCCAATCAGGCTGTGATCTGTGGCAGTCAGACAAGCCCAGGGCCAGGGAGTCAGCCTGGCCCTGGGCTAACTCCCTGGCTGAAGCCTCTGCAGAAACCTTGAACCTCTGCCCTAGCACACCTCTGGAAGGTGAAGCACTGTCAGGATGCCCCAGGACATAAGTGTTCCCTGGCCCCCCTGCTCTCTCACACAAGCTCACTCCCAGACAGGAAGAGGAAAAATAAATATTGGATTTTCCCCATGGCCAGCAAAGGGGCCCATCTTCCACCTTTTTTGTCCCAAAACACCATTAATAGGATTCTGAAGGTTTGGTTCCCTCGAGACCCTGAGCTGAAGACGCTGAGAGTGTCAGCAGGGCCTAGCCAGTATAGCCCAGCCTCAAACTCCTGGCCCATCCCCTGCACCCAGGGGCCTCAGATCTACAGTCACAGCCCCTGAGGACACTAGACCATCAGACGGGTCCCCTGTGAAAGCAGAATCTGCAGATCCCAGGTCACAAACACCATCTGAAAGGGGCCTAGGAGACATTGTGGATGCCAGGCCATGACCGAGACAAGGGAGAACTGTCGACTTTCTCAGAAACACACACACACAGGGGCAGGTGTCCATCCCCAAGTAGTGGCTCAAATTAATTCCACAAATAATTCAACCCCTGCTGTGCGCTGCTCTGTGTTTTAGGGCTGGGGCGGCTTACCTGAGCTGGTCTTCTCGCACATAATCTGAAAGAAGCTGGAGTTATGCTGTCCCACTTTCCACATCGGAAACACACTGCAGGGATTTGGGGATGCTGTGGCTAAATTTAAAAGCAAGTGCTTTCATCAGCCTTTCAAAAAATGTGCAAGAATCGTTTGGAAATCTTCAGTTTTCTACCCTGAATCAGCCTCTCTCCCCCTTGAAACCATCCTTACCACATCCTCCTGCTCCCAACTTTGAGGCTGCGAAAAAGGCCAGCATCCAGCCCACAGTTCACAGAAGCAGCCCTCCCCACCCCGTGCGCACACTGGGGCGACGCATTCCCCCCGGAGTCCTCTGGAAGCCTCCATCTCCTCTGATGTTAGTAGTACCTACTTCTTAGGATTGGTGTGAAAACCACATGAGATCATTCAGTTAAACTACTCAGCACAGCGCTGGCATCCAGTAAGCCCTCAATAAATGGCAGCTATATTATCAAAAAAGATCAAAGATAACAAGTATTGGCAAGGATGTGGAGAAGGGGAACCCTCAGACGCTGTCGGTAGGAATGTAAATTAGTGCTGCCATGTTGGAGAGCACTGTAGATGTTCCTCAAAAAACTAAAAATAGAATTACCATATGATCCAGCAATCCTACTTCTAGGTATATATCCAAAGGAATTGAAATCAGTATATTGAAGAGATCTCTGCACTCCCGTGTGTATCACAGCACTATTCATAGTAGCCAAGATATGGAAACAACCTAAGTGCCCACCAATGGGTGAATGGATAAAAATGTGATATATACACACACACAGACAATGGAATACTATTTAGCCTTTTGAAAGAAAGAAATTCTGTCATTTGGAACAACATGGATAAATCTACAGAATGTTATGTAAGTGAAATAAACCAGGAACAGAAAGGCAAATACCGCATGATCTCACCTACGTTGCTATGGCTTGAATGTGACTCAAAATTCGGGTGTTGCCAATGTGACGGTATTAAGAGACAGGGCCTTTAAGAGGTGATCAGGCCAGGAGGGCCCTTCCCTCGTGAATGGGATCAAGGCCCTTGTAGTAGAGGCGGCATCCAGCGCTCCCCCGCCAGCCCTTCTGCCTTCCGCCACGGAAGGACACAGCGAGAAGGCGCCATCTCAGAAGCAGGGAGCAGCCCTCAGCAGACACCCAAACCTGCCCACACCTTGATCTTGTACTTTCAGCCTCCGAACAGTGGGAAATAAATTTCTGTTCTTTATAAATTACCCCGTCTCAGGTATTTTGTTATGGCAGTACTAAACAGACCAAGACATACCTAAATCTAGAAAAAGTTGAACTCGTAAGAAGTAGAGAGTAGAACGGCGGTTACCAGAGGCTGAGATGGGAGGGCAGAGTGCACGGGGGAAGGGGGAATGCTGTTTCAGTGGGACAGGAAGAGTAAGTTCTGGAGATCTGTCGCACAGCGCAGTGACTGTAGTTAGTGACAATGTATCACACATTTCAAAATTGCTAAAAGAGAAGATTCTAAATGTTCTCACACCGAGAAATGATAAGCATGTGAGGCGATGGATATTAATTAGCAGGATTTGATCATTTCACAACGTATACATGTCACATCACATTGTACCCCATAAATACACACAATTATTATGTGTCAATTAAAAGTTAATAAATAAATACAAAAAATTAAATAAATAGTAGCTAGTATGGCCCTGGTCCGGAAGAAGAGAGTAGAATGTGGACTCAGGTGCCCAGTTTCCCAGGGCTGTGACCTCTCTGCTCCTACCCTTGCCAGGCACAGGAGAAGCTTCTGGTCGACCCGAAATTGGAGACCACTGGGTTCCAGGTGTTCTGTGCTAAAACCAAAAGCTACCCTTGTTTCTGGATTCTACCATCCTAAAAATGACCCACTGAGAGAGGATATCGCCGTGACCACTCCAGATGGGCGGCCTCAGGACAGGGCCTAAGTGATGTCACTGGGCTGCAAAGGCTCACTGCCATGTATGATACACTCTGGGTTACTAAAGCACAACAGAAAATTACTTTGTCAATCACCTCCAAGGGAAAGGGGCCTGGCAGAATGTTAAGATTTCATTGGTGCTGCCATCAGAGCCTCATTTGTACAGACTATTTTTAGCATAAATAATATACACTCTGTTCTATTGTCAAAACTGACAGATGAGCATGCTCCTGGCACCCACAGACCACTCATTCAATTGGGAAAATGCTAGAAAATATTAAATGAGCTTCTCTCAACCATGGCGCACAAAGCTGCTATGTACCATGTGCCACGGCCACTGACCTTCATGGCAGGTGGCTCTGCCCTCTCAGCTCTGCCACGGGTGCCCTGGCCTCCGAGCTCTGCAGCAGGGACTGAGACTCTGAACCTCACGGCAGATCGCAGGCTCAGCCAGGGGAGGCTGAGTCCAGGCAGTCCGGTTAGGCAAAGCATTTGCAAAAACATGCTACAGAATGAGGGGTGACAGGACGAGGACTCCATAGTCATCATGGGCCTAGGAAACCACTTATGAGTTCCCATCATCCAGTCTCACATCCAAGGCGCCCCCAGTGGTCTCACCCCAAAGAAGCCTCTGCTTGGGGCCAGCTAGGGGGCAAGAAGCTCAGTATATCCATCAAGCACAAAGACCTAGATCAGCCTGTTTCTCAGATCCTTTGTTAGTCGGCTCGTTGTTTTTGTTTGCACCCCTTCATCCGCTGTGCTCCTTCTACGTTACATGCCCAGAATGCTTCATTCCACCCAGAAGCCTTCTCCCCACTCATCACCCAGCTCCCCCATACTTGCTCTTTACAGCTCTGCAGGAATGTTACTTCCACAACCCTCCCTGGGCCCCCTGCCCAAGATGGGCCCTTCTGTTATTCACTCCAGAGCACCCCACTCTTTCCCTGCAAAGCATGATAACAGTTTGCATATATGACTCATTTGTCCCCCTCGATAGCTTGCAAGTTTCCCAAGAGCAGGCACATGCCTGTTCTGTTTACCACTGTCTACCAGTGCCTGGCACAAGGCCTGGCACAGTCTTCCAGAATTTTTCACATTCCTTAATTCATTCCATCATCCATTTAAAAGGGAGAAACTTTTATCACCTAAAGCAGGTGAAATTCATGCCTCTTTGTGGACAGAATTGAGCCAATGCAATTGTCTCTCCTTCAGGATGACTGAGGAAGGGCCCAGAGGAAGGCAGGACCCAAAAATATCTCTTCAGACACTGAAGGATGCAAGCAGATCCATCCAAGTTCACCTTAAGTCTTGCCACCCAAAAGAAGTAAATATCTAATCAAATTCAGGGATTTCCAGTCTACTATAGGTTGAGTCTCCCTTATTCAAAATGATTGGGTCCATAAGTGTTCCAGATTTGGGTTTCTTTCAGATTTTAGAATATTTGCATTATTCATACTGGTTGAACATCTCTCATCCAAAAATCTGAAATGCTCCAATGAGTATTTCCTTTGAGCTTCACGTGAGCACTCAAAAAGTTTTGGATTTTGGAGCATTTTGGATTTCAGATTTTTGGATTTGGGATGCTCAACCTGTACTGCCAAATGCTAAGGGCTCAGTGGGCCCAGCGCAAGCCTCCCTCTCCCGGGAAGTCTCTCCTGCCCACCCCAGTGGTGTCGACCTCTCCTCTTCTGGGCTCCTCTTGAGCCACACTGTGTCCCTGCATGGCCCGTCTCACTGCGCTTCCTCTCTATGCTCCCCGGAAAGGCGAGCCCTGAGCTCCACCCAGCATGGCCATAGCCAGGTCCGTGGCTGGGCATGCTTGGTCAAGCTGCTTTATTGCTTGATCATGACTGCTAGTATTTTTCAACAGGAAGGGCAGATTAAGAAAGATGCCATAGTATGATGTAGTTAGAAGAAGAAAATTGCAGGGTAGAAATAAACAGAAAGAAACTAGCAAGCAAAATGCTGGCTGTCCACTACAGAAAGACTTCAGCTCTGGTCCAACTGCATTTGTTCATCTGAGCCACTGTGCACTGCAGCATGTGCCAGCCACCGTGCTGGGGCTGGGTGGGGAGAGAAAGCACCAGGTAGAGGGTGCACAGGGCTAGCAGGCTCAGGCCCTGCCTGGCAGTGGCTCCCAGTCTGATTGATGCTAGAGACAGGTGCTCATGTTACTGCAGTCTGCAGCAGACAAGGAAAAGAAGCAGGGATGACCAGCAAGATGCCTCACATGTGGCCAGGGTCTCCAGCGAGTCTTCCCTCAGTGCTGGCATCCCCAAACACTCTTCTCTTCCTGCAGTTGGGAGCCAACCCCAAACTTACCAAACAAGAGGTATAACCAGGCTTGAGGGTAAGAAGACCATGGAGGACTGGATCGGGAGGAAGAGAAGCAGCACCAGGGCACACCTGCTGGAGGAAAGAGCAGGGAGCGACCAAGTGGAAGAGGAGAAGGAGTTAGATCCAGAAGCCCTGCCCCAGAATTCGCCTTGTAGAGCAGAAGATGACAGAGTGTGTTGGAATCCAGAGATCCCATCCTCAGGGAAAGGGGAAGAGAAAAAACTTCTAGTCCTCTAGCAAGGCCCAGAGATGCAGAAAATCCTAGCAGGAGGAAGTGCAGGGGAGGCAGAGAGAGAGAGAGAGAGAGGGAGGGAGGACATGAGAGCTCACTGGGAGAAAGTTGCTGCCCAGGCTGAATGCCTCCTACACGTGGGCATAACCTTGACCCGAGTGTGAGGAGTTCACTATCAAGAGCTGGGAAGGGTCCTAGATTGTATCTTACTTGCAAGCTAACAAGTTAGCTCGCTGCAGTTTCATGGATGCTGGCAAAAGACACGAGCCTCTTGGGTCAGAAACAAAGCACTTTTTTACTCACAGTCCAGCAAGCATGGCTATCACATTCGCAGCAGCTCCTCTTGCCTTCCGGGGGCAAAGGGCGGGCAGAGGGGAGGGGCCCAGGTGGATGCTGCACACGCACTGCATTTACTGCACAGCTGAGAGACCTCGAGCTTAGGAAACTCGAGCAGGTGGCTTGTTCTGGGGAATGCCTCCTCTAAATTCTGCTCTAAAACATGAGTCAACCAGGCTACAGAGAAGCAAGAAACTGTGTATGAACAAACAGAAGCCCCCTGCCCTTCCCCAGGAAAAAAAGATAGTCTGGGGTTCACTTTAGGATTGACTAGAATCTGAATCACACTGGAGGCCATTCTCTGGCCACTACCTGCACACTCCTTACAGACCGTCTCTTTGCATTCTGTCTGTGGCATACCCCACCCCCACACATGCCCAATAAGGGCATTTCCCAAAGTTATCCGTATAAAGCCTCAAGGATCCTGCCCTCCACGTTCGTGCCCTAAAGCAGCTGAAGGGGGAAGGGGGCCCACGAAGGTGCCTCTCTTTCCACAGCAGGGAGCGGGGAGTGATTTAGACTTGGGTCATCTGGATTGTCTCCTGCACTCACAGAGATCATCGGTTCACAAACCATGCACTTAGAGGTCAGTCTGGACAGCCATCTCTGGGACTCCTCTGATAATTTTGCCTTTTCCCATGGTGCCTGCCCAGCAGCCAGAGCCATCTAGGGTCACATCCCCAGTCATGAGCCACAGCCCAGCACCCACCCTGCCCTTTCTCACAGAACCTACAGCGCGGGAAGTGCACAAGCCTTGTTGCAGGTGTCCCTGCCTGAACAGCCCTGGACTGGGATTTCTCTAGAGGTTTCTGCAAGCCCCTAATCTTCTCCCCTTCGCCCCAGGATCTCTTAAATAAATGTTATGTGATCAGTTACAGTATCACCCTATTTAATTGATTTATATGCACTTTAAAAAGCTTTACACCGCACCGGAAACACATCTATCATAATGCTTGATGGAATTGGAGAAAGGAGAAGGAAGAAAAGGAATTAAAATTTATTGAGCACTTATTATGTGCCAGGTAATGCACAAGGCGCTTTACGTACATTATTGAGTTTTAACCCTCACAACAGCCCTGTGAGGTAGGTATTTCTCCCAATTTCATCCATGAGGGCACTAAGGCCTACAGAGGTTAAAAGACTTGTCCAAGGTCACAAAGCTATTAGCTGGAAGAGGCAGAATTCAATTGCGGGGCTGATGCTACACCAACACATGCTTCAGGATTTAAATACCCAGTGTTTTTATAAAAAGTTATGAATAAGGAATATACCCCTTATCGGAACATGGTATAATTTCATTGAGGAAATAAGATGTAATTTGCACTGCTTCCTCCTACCGCATCTTTTCCTACAACTGGATGTTGGTGTGTGCTCCACCTGACACCGCAGGGCAATGGGCAGACGGGGAGCGAGGAAGGGGGTGCGGAGGGGAAACGGCAACCGTGTTTACAAAGCAGGAGGGTTTTCTCTAAACATTGGCCCTTTTTGGAAAACGTTAGCTAATAAAAAAAAAACCTCAAACTATTTGTATTCCATACCATTGTGAAAGTTATAGAGAACATTTATTCATTCAATATGTATTTACAGGGGACAATTCACTGTACGGGGACACCGGCAGACAGCACAGAACAAGCCACGCAAGGTCCCTCAGGGCTCGTGTTCTAGAGGCAGGAGTGATGCTCCAAAGTCTGTGATGCACAGCTGGGCAGGCCCCAGGTGCATGGAACAGACACAGGGCACGGTGCCAGTGAGGGGGTCCAGAGGGAGTGGACCCCCGATGGAGAACGAGGAAGCCCTGAACCTTCCCTCATGACTCAGTGCAAGGGCTGAAAATTCAATCCCATGGAGCCCCAAGCACGAAGCCAGACATGGACAAGTATTTACCCCTTTGCTCAGTAGAGCCGAACTGCTGACTTCCGCGAATCTGTGGCTGTTTAGTCGTTTTTCTGCCTCTGATTATCAGAGTGTCAGCTGTCACTTCCGATGGTCACTGTCCTTACACGGAGAAGAATCTCTCTTCACTTCCAATTCACTGTGGGGTTTTAAACAAGACTGCTGCTCTTGTTGGAATGTAAGAGTCTTTCTGAACGAGTCCATCGGCCCGTAGGTGATGCTAAGATGCCTGAGATGTAGGGCAAATACTTTGTGACATCTCTTTTTGTCTTCTCAGGGGAACTTTTTTGCTTCCATCCTGATTCTTAGAGCTGTGATCTAAATAAAGGAAGTTACCAGATAATTTGAAGGCTTGCTATATCAGGATGAATCAAAACAAAATTGAAACGATAATGTGAGGGCAACTGTTAGGTGGGGATGTTTTCACAACTTCGGGGGGCAATTTGGTATTCAGGAATTATAACAGCAAATGTGAAAACAGGTAGCTAAACAGAACTGAGCCTTCCAGCTTTTTCATTTATTTAAATTATCCTAGAAAGAAATAATTTTCTTTAAAGCTAACAGAATGAAACTCCACTGTGATTTCTCATGCAATGACCTGGTCAGGTCCCACCAAAGAGTTTCCAAAAACAATGGGTTTTTACTTTTAAAATGATCAGAACATTCAGTACTTAACACACACAAAAAAGTAGCAATCATTCCGCTTGGCACCATTTTATCAAGTGTGAGTGTCAAATTCTTTATAGCTTCAAATTAACAACAAGGAGCTGTAATTTTTGTGTTTGTTTGTTTAAAAGACCAGCCGAGATTTTTCTTTTTGCTTGTTTAAGCTTCATTTAATTCAAGCTCCAATCTGCCCCTCTTTGATTGCATTTCCAAATCCTAAATAAAAGTGATAACTCTTTCTGCCAATTGTAACAAACTGCTGGTGCCAGTTATTGCTTTTTGCAAAAAAAGCAAAAGCAAAAAAAAAAAAAAAAAAAAACCTCTTTTAATACTTAGCTGACAGCTTTATCCAAAAGCAGGGAGAAAACTCTGGCCTTTCAAAACCATCCGATATATTTGTAACAACCTCTTTACTGAGTTCATGTATCTTCTTTATTGTTCTTCATAAACAGGCTATTGGATCTCTCCAGCTTGCAATGTGAAAAATGAAAGAATTTCCTCCCATCCATGCCTCTCTTATCTCATAATTGTTTTGTTCTGAGAGGTAGGGGAGACCCGTATAAATGTCTCTGCTATTTTATTTTGTCCTCTCCAAGCCCATGCATGCTTTTCTCCAGGGCTTTTGACTCCTTCTGTTCTGTTTCTGCCTGAACCTGGATCTGCTTACTGTTCTCTGCATCAAACCCCACTAAATTGTTTGAGATTTCGTTTCAGAGGACGACAGAAGAGAGATAAGAGTGAAAGGCATTTTAAAAGCCACTTTTCAGCATGTCTGTGCTGGGTAGGTTGGAGGCAGAGGTGCTTAAGTAGCTGCTCACCTGGCATCATAGAGAACGTCCTGGTTTGAGTCTGTGACGACGTGCTGGCGCTGCATGAGCAGTCAGCCACCTTCCCTTCCACGGCTTCCGGAGGGCACTGCCTGCGGCGTGCTTGCTTCCTCTCTGCTGCAGCCTCAAGTCCTCCCCCAGAACACTGACATCTTCCAGAACAGGAATAAAGCCCTTGTCAGGGACAGACAGTTCTGAGAGCCTGAAGAAGTGGCTTGTAAAGAAGGAGGTGGAATTTTGCAAGTGACCTTGATTATCCTGCTGATGTAGGAGTTGCTCACTCCAGGAAGCAGCCATGGAAAGGGTTCTGGAGGGGGAAAAAACTACTCACTAAACCCTGATTCCTCAATGGTGTGCAGCACAGAAAGTAGCTCAGACCTGAGGCCCTCTGCAAAAAGATCCGAGTATTAGAGTAGTTCCATGGAACGAATTCCACGAACACTAATAGTCAGGTTTTGTTGGGATGATGCTGTGTAACAAATAATCCCCAAATCTCAGAAGTTTACAAGAGACTTTTATTTCTTTTCACTCAGGGTTGGCTGGGGTTGGCTGGCTTTGGCTGGTCTTGGGTTAGGTCTGTTCCAAGAGTCTCTTCATTCTGGACTCAAGGCTATCTTATCTCGTGATGGGGGCAGGAGCAACACAGAGCAAAGGCAAACATTTGACGCCTTGGCACACTCTCACTGTGGTACACTGGTGACCCAGCCATGCCCAAAGTGAATGAAGCAGATAATTATATACTGTCCTGAGAGGGGAGAAAGAGTGAATATTGAGTGACTATTTGTTCAGTAATAATTCGATCCACCACAAATGCCCCCCTCCCCCACACACACACACACAGAAACTTACAGGGCCAGAAAGAACAGTTTCCGGGAGGCATTATGTCCTGTGAAATAGGAATTGACTACTCTTCTTACCTGCTGTAGGTAAGAAGACATTTCAAAGCCCTATGAAAGCATTTCAAAATTGTTTTTGGATGTGTGGACACTTCAGGCTGAGGGCAACTTTAAATGTCATCTAATCCTACATCCTCACCAAGGTAACACCACCTCCAGTGATGGGGAGATCACTTCCTTCAAGGCAACCCACTCTAAGGACACAAAATTAGTCTTCTAATTCTATGTTATGGCAAGGCTTCCACTACCCATGGACAACTCTTAGGGATCCCTGAGCCTTCTCTTCCCCAAGCAAAAGACACTGAGCTTCTTTTCCTCAAAGCCCTCGGTTTTAAGTCAATTTCCACCAGTCATGTGCCATTTTGTGGATGTACTACTTATGCTGTAACCCAGGACTGCCCAGAGCTCCAGAACATCAGGAGAATAATGGGTTATATGTCTTACTCAGATTGCACTTAAAACTACCTAGAGCCCAGACATTCCTACACGCGTTGCTGAACTATTCGTCAATCCACTATCGATGGAGCACTTCTTATCCGCCTTGCATCCCACTGGGTGCTGAAGATACAGCAGTGAACAACACTGACGTGGTCCTGGCTCTCATGAAGGCTGCTTGAGAGACAGACAATAATTAAGTTAAGAGACCAAAAATAAGAAAATTGAGCTGGATGCAGTGTCGCACACCTGTAGTCACAGCTACTTGGGAGGCTGAGACAGGAGGATCGCTTGAGTCCAGGAGTTCTGGGCTGTAGTGTGCTATGCCAATTGGGTGTCTGCATTAAGTTCGGCATCAATATGGTGACCTCCCGGGAGCAGGGGACCACCAGGTTGCCTAAGGAGGGCTGAACCAGCTCCGGTCAAAACTCCCGTGCTGATCAGTAGTGGGTTCGCACCTGTGAATAGCCACTACACTCCCATCTGGGCAACATAGCGAGACCCCATCTCTTAGAAAAAAAATTATGTAAATAAGAAAATTGAAATGCTTGCTATGAAGAAAAAGAACAGATAAAATATGGCAGGAAGGGGAGCCACTTCAGATACAGTAGCCAGGGAAGCCCTCTCCAAAGAGGTGACATCTCAGCTGAGACCAGAAGCACAGGAAGGAGGCTGAGCAGGGAGAGGGCACCCAGGAAGCTGGCTGGGCAGCGGTCAGGCAGCTGAAGGCTGGGCAGGGTGGCAGGAGCGTGGTGAGCAGGGAAGGAGGGGCACAAGGAGAGGGTGCCGGAGCAGCAGCTCCAGTTGGCTGTGCGAGGAGCACAGAGCTTACCCCGAGTACAGTCGGAGGCCATCGGTGCCCTTGAAGCAGGTAAGGGCACGAGGTCACTTGGACCTTGACCAGTGTCTCCAGCATGCCAGCATTCCCTGTGCACGGATCCATGCAGGTCTTCGTGGAGGAAAAGCCTAACTGAAGAACTTTACATCTGTCCCAACTGAAGCCCCTTGATCCTGCCTGTCAGCCGCCAAGCCAGCTTTCTCTCATGTCCCCAACATGGGGACAGCATCAGCTCCACAGCTTTATTCAAGCCAAGAGGAAGTGTGACTGTAACAGAGAGAACAACAGCCCTCAAGGTGGAGAAAGTATAAAAAGATGACAGCTTTTAAGAGCAGAGCCTTCAGGAGCCATGATTTTCAGGAGCCAGTGAGCATCTTACTAACCAGCCAGCCCACGGCCAGGAATAGAGCCTGGTAAAGACCGATAGGTGTGCACGGCACACCCACAGGAAGACAGAAAGGCGGAGTGTCTGTCCTAAGGGGCCATTCAGGCACCCCTGGGGTCTGGCCTTGTCCAGCCCAGGAGGACAAGGCCTGCATGCCCTGCTCCCCTGGCACGTGGTTCAGGACCACCTGCCCGTGGCCTAGGGCTCTGCTGGGCAGCATCGTTCTGCCTTCTCCCTCGTTAGGAGCGTGGGCCGTGGCGTGGGTCTGGACACGATATGGAGAGGCTGCGTGGAGACCACAGGACCCGTGAGGGAGCTGGAGCTCCTGAGAGCACAGCCCAGTGGCCAAGGACACTTGGGACTCAGACCCTGGAGCTGTCAGCAGGGAGGCGGGCAGAGGAGACGCTGCAGACACTTAGAGGCTGAGAGTCAGCGGGAAACCCTGCCCAAGCCACGAGCAAGCAAGGCTCTCAGATACCCCAGGGGACACCAGAAGGCCCTGGGAAAGCTCGCCTGACCAAAAAAAGAAGAAGAAAAAAACCTTCCCTCCCCAACAGGCATGCTGTTGGCAGTGAGTGACTGCCCTTGAGGAGCAAGGAACTCCGGAAAGAGGGAGTGAGGACCAGGGACAGCAGAGGGGCAGGTGCAGCTTGACAGAGGGTGGCGGGGGCAGCCCTGTGTCACTGAGGGATGCCTGGTGTTGCCTGGGCTCTTTTCATCTCCTCTCCCACCCCCGTTTCGGAGGGGCTTTCCCCGGCCTCACACCATGCCCTTCCCCTCCCCTACTCCATCCAGCCTTATGACTTTACCCACATGGCACACAGACTTCGGGGTCAAACCCGAAGTTCTGAGAAGGAGGCACCTCAAACTTATCATCCCTATTATATTTTTTCAGGAGAGGAAACAAGTTTCAAATCAATATGTATACAGTAGCTCTTCTCTCAGCCGCAGAGGAAACGTTTCAAGACCCCCAGTGGATGCCTGAAACCACCGGTAGTACCGAAGCTTGTATATAACTATGTTTGTTCCTGTATGTACATGCCTATTATAAAGTTTACCTTATAAATTAGGCACAGGAAGAGATTAGTAACAATAACTACTAAAAAATCAAACTATTATAGTAATATACTGTAATGAAAGTTATGTGAATGTGTTCTCTCTCTCAAAATGTCTTATTGTACATTTGAACATAATCTCTCAACTATTTTTGGACCTCAGTTGACCACGGGTAACTGAAACCTCAGATATCGAAACCACCAAGAGGGACTACTGCAGTATAAGCCTATCTTTAAAAACATATTATATATGAATATAATGGGGAATATTTATATGTGCATACATACAGTGGGGGACAATGTCTGGCAGATGGTTATCAATAGTTGATCATCTTCTGAGTTCATTCATTCTCTTCAATACTTATATTAATAGAAACCTTCCATATTAGACACTGTACTGGAATTAGGTGTCAGAAATGTATTAATTTAATATAACTGATTTAATTTTCTTTCTTCTTTCTCTTCTTCTTTTTGTATGTCTGTGCTTTCTCAGTTTTCAAGTGAACATATAATGGTAATGCACCAAAGAAAAAGACAGCTTCAAAAGTGGGCCTCCCTGGTCCCTTCCTTCTCCCCCACTCTGGGCCAGGCACCCCATTAGAGAACCTTCAGACTTCCACAGAAGTGTCTGCACCTGAAGTTCCTGCCACACTCTTCCCCCTCTGATCCCAGGGTCCCCAGAGCTCAGATGAAGGCCACTCCCCACCCAGGGCTCCCCAGGCTGCAGGAGTCCCCAGGGCCAGGGTTTGGGCAGCCGTGCAGGGCCCCAGCACCTCACAGAGGTAATACGGTTCTCAGTTCATGCAGCACTGGGGAGGCAGCAAAGGAGATAAATGGAATTTCTGCTCAATGAGTTGATGATAATAATAAATAAGGCCTTTTCTCCAAAGACTTGAAATTTGTTGGCTCATTTCAATGCACAAAAATTATTCATTTAAAAAATCCTCCCCACAGACTTGAAGTAGGTAGGGGATTAGTAATCATTAACCCCATTTTGCAGATGGAGAAACCAGGACCCAGCGGGAGCTGGAGCTCATAATCACTGGCAAAGCAGGTGTCCTGACTCCCTGGCCAGCACCCTACTTGGAGCAGGTGCGAGCACAGCCCCAAGCCGGCACTGTCAGCGCAGGACCAGAAAGCCATTCTAGATCTCCAGGTGGCTGTGCTGACTCCATCGCCTAGCTCTTGGACTGCTCCCCTCCTCTGACTCGGAGCTCCCTGATGATCAGTCCCGCATCTTCTCTTCCTCCCTCTCTGTCCTCCCAAGACTAAGCAAAGTGAAGGCAAAGCCCAGACTGCCCCTCTGCCTCGCTTACCCTGAACGTGCTCAGGACAGGGTGCCCCAAAGGCCGCTGACACTTGATGATGGGTGACGCAGGAATCGGCTAAACCCTGGCAGAATGACTTCTCTGGTCCAGGCTTTTGTATTTGCCACGAGAATCCTGCCTGCCTGGAAGACTTAGAGACAGCCATGTGGCTCCAAGCAGGGAGAGGACATCCTTCTCCTGCTCTGCCTTTGACTGTCAGAGCTTCCAGCCTCCGGGTAACCATGGTAATCACCAGCATTAACCGCAGCAGTGACAGGAGCCTCGGCAGGCCCACTCTGACCTGCTCCGCTGCCGCGGGTGTGCTGGCTTCCTGCAGCTTCTACGGGGAGCTGTGACAAGGCACACGGGCGTGGTGCACACCCCTGCACGCCTGCTGCCTGTGCCCACTGTCTGCGAAGGGCGGTCTGTCCACCAGACTGAGAGTCAAGGCCGGAGGGAGAAAAGGAGCACAGCGGGGCCTGGCTGGAAGAGATCTAGGATGCAGTCTAAACACTTAGTGGCCATCTCGGTGGGGACTACAGAGCAGGGCTAATTTTCTGGGTCCCTATTTACAGTCTCAGTCCTGCCTCCAAAAATTGTAGCCATCCACCAGTCACCTCCGGAGGCCAGCCCAACCCGAGCCAGCAAGAGCTTTTCATGCGAGGAATTAGGGGCCTCCACAGTCACCTGCTCCCTTTACCCAAGGGCCACGTCCAGAAGGACACAGCAGAGCCATTTTTGACCAGTCGGGGCACTGCCACTCCCCCACCCCACCAGGTCAACAGCTCCCCTACCCGTGTTGGAGGAACCCAGAGCCAGCTTTCCCTGTTGCCAGCTACACATCCTGCCAGCCTGGTCTCCCCTCACACCCGTCCCATGAAGCACTAAACTACCCTTCCAGGGTGGCACAGAGCAGAGCCAGAACCCAGGCGTCTGTCCTTGCAGCCCTGAGGGCAGAACAGGACTGCACGCAGGGGGACAGAGCGAAGGCCATCCACGTGTCTCAGGTCCTCCCCCGCTGGGAGGGAAAGAGCCTCTCCGCCACCCCTGCCCTGCCTTGGCCACGCAGGCTGCAGGGGCCTGGGAACGCAGGGCCTGAGACCGCATCCCGAATTCCAGGCCCGCAGAAAGGGCTCTGCAAATCCTGCCAAACAATGCTAAACATTCTTGGGTCCAGCTTCTTCTGAGAAATCTCTAAATGGAGAGGGCAAAGGCCAAGATTGTACGTCTCCCAGGAAGCCCCAAAGCCCTGGCTGCCGCCCAACCTGGCGTGCGGCCCTGGGATTCCGCGCGGGCGGGCGACGACAGCGACGCGCCACTCCCTCTAGCGGCCAGCGGCGGCACGGAGCCCCGCTGCACTGCGCTGCGCCCGCCCGGCCGCCGCCTGCGCGGGGAGGGCCCTCGGCCTGGAGCCCACCGGGCCTGGGAGGCCGCACGCTGCCTTAAAGCCCCGTGGCTTGCCCCCGGCCGGGCCGTCGGCAAAACACAGGCCTCTGAGCTGCTTTGCCAAGCCCGGCTCAGTCTCATCTTCCCAGCAGTCATTCCTCTAGAAGCTTCGCGGGTTCCCCTGAGCAGCCCCCCTAGCCGGGACCTCCCTCAGCCTCTGGTGTCCCCCACCCCGCTGGGCGGGCCACCACAGTTGGCTCCTGTGGCCCCACCCCAGCCCTGGGAGACACACTGCTCTTACTCGTCTCTGTACCCCAGCACCCCGCGCAGTAATAGTCTACAGAATTCATACAAAGATGAAGAAATAAAACAGTATTTCCTGCGACAGCAGATGTTTCTCCGCAGAGTTCTCCGGCACCCGCCTCCCCTCGAGGCGCGGTCTCTACCCCGGGAGCTGCATCCAGCTCCACTCACACATCCCTCGTCCTCCCTGCCGCACCCCAGCTAGACTCAGCGCCTTGAGGATGAAGGCCACGTCCAGTTCATCTCCGGGTCAGGGGCCCAAAGAATGCTGAGAAAATATTTAAGGGAGGGAGGAAAAGAGAGGGGGACAGAGGCAAAGAGAAAGGAAGGGAGGATGGATCTATTTCCCAGTTTAATCAAAGTTGGTATTTGACACGAAGCCACCCTCCTTGGCCTGTCGAGCCACGCTATCATCCGACAGCCGGGTGCTCTTACTTCAGTTTAATTAATTAATTAATTTTTTACAGCTTTATGGAAATGTGATTCGCATACCATCAAATTCACCCATTTAAAATATAATTCAATGGTTTTTAGTACATGCGAAAAGTTGTACATCCATCACCACTATCGGTTTTA
>NW_012152707.1:710661-721686 GCF_000956105.1 Propithecus coquereli | reverse complement strand
TACAAAGATGAAGAAATAAAACAGTATTTCCTGCGACAGCAGATGTTTCTCCGCAGAGTTCTCCGGCACCCGCCTCCCCTCGAGGCGCGGTCTCTGCCCCGGGAGCTGCATCCAGCTCCACTCACACATCCCTCGTCCCCCCTGCCACGCCCCCGCTAGACTCAGCGCCTTGAGGATGAAGGCCACGTCCAGTTCATCTCCGGGTCAGGGGCCCAAAGAATGCCGAGAAAATATTTAAGGGAGGGAGGAAAAGAGAGGGAGACAGACGGAAGGAGAAAGGAAGGGAGGATGGGTCTATTTCCCAGTTTAATCAAAGTTGGCATTTGACACGAAGCCACCCTCCTTGGCCTGTTCAGCCACGCTATCATCCGACAGCCGGGTGCTCTTACTTCAGTTTAATTAATTAATTAATTTTTTACAGCTTTATGGAAATGTGATTTGCATACCATCAAATTCACCCATTTAAAATATAATTCAATGGTTTTTAGTACATGCGAAAAGTTGTACATCCATCACCACCATCAGTTTTAGAACATTTTCATCACCCCGAATAGAAACTCCACATCCATTAGCAGTCACTCCCCATCCCCTCCAAAACCTTCGGCCCTAGGCAACTACTGATTTGCATTCTGTCTCTATGGATTTGCCTCGTCTGGACATTGCATAAAATGGAATCAAGATACGTGCTCTTTCACGACTGGCTCTTTCCACTTAGCGTGACGTTTTCTAGGTTCATCCATGTTGTAGCATGTGTTGGTCCTTCATTTCTTTTTATTGCCAAATAACATTCCATTGTATGGATATACACATGTTATTTATCCATTGGTATTAGAAAATTAAACTGTTTGATGCTTTCCCTGCTTCCAAAGAGTATATGAGGTAGTTTATTCTAAAAATGGTAGAGAAATAATAAAACCTTAAACTATTCACATGGACATTAATATTTAATTTGGGGCTTCCTTGTGTCAGGCAGGATGATAGGTATTTTCACATAATATTATCTATTTTTAACAGAACATTTTCAGCTAATTTTTGCATGACAATTGTGTCCCAAGTTTAGCTTTAAGCTTCTTAGCAGCCAAGGCAAAAAAGGAAGTATTAGAAAATATATATTACAAAGTTGTCCCATTGTTACCACTGTTGGGTTGGAAGCTGCTTCTAGAATTAGGAGAGCAGAGATACCTTTTGGTTTTCAGTCAAACATGGCACCTTTTCCCCCATACTTGTTTCTTCCCATGTATTTGGTTAATCCTGAAACCATTGATATTTCCTAGTATCTATACAGTCTATATTATTTCCTAGCACTGCACTGTCTATACAGCGCTCTCATGCCCATGGTCTCTTTAACCCAGTGTGGTAAACTGGGCAGTGTCACTAGCCCTGCTATGCGGGTCTTCAGAGTTGACTCATATACATTTATCACAAGTTGAATGCTGTGGGTCCTGCACTCTTCTAGGCCTGGGGATACCACGGGGAACAAGACAGATGTGGCATTGCCTTCTCAGAACTCACGGCCCAAAGAGGGAGCAGGCCATAAGCCAGTGGACAACTCGGTAATTCCAAAAGCGAAGTGCTGGGAGTGAAACGAAGAGTGTGACAGTGGGCAGACGACATGCTCACATGAGTGGTCAGGGAAGCCCTCCCAAGGTGGTGGCTTTGAAGCTGAGACCCGAGGACAGAGCAGGCCATGTGGTCAGAGGGAGGACACTGTCCTTTGGGGTGGAAAAGAGGCTGGTGTGGACCAGGGACAGGGGCCAGCCATTGAGACTGGGGAAAAGTCACAGAGACCATCAGAGGCCTTCATGACCAAGACAAGGAGTTGGGATTTTATTCTAAGTGTGGTAAGAATTCAGTGAAAATGTTGAAACAGAGAGTGATGAGATCCAATGTAAGTTTGGAAAGAGTGCTGCGTGGAGAACGAATTGGAAGGCAGGGGAAGCAGCAGGAAACCCTGTGGGGAGGTTCCTGCACTGTCCGGAGGGGATGCTTGTCATGGACACGGCGCTGGTGGTCAAGCTGCAGAGGAGGGAGGAGCTTCAGCATGTTTTGGAAGTAGAATCAACCAGACTAGTGGAAGAACTGGTGATGGGGCGGGAGGAAGACCTAACGAAGAGGGAAGCATCACCACCAGCTCCTAGGCTGTGGTGTGTGGAACTAGGTGAGAGATTGCGCCACGCACCGAGGGGAAAGAGTGGAGAAGGACCAGGCTTGGGGAACCTTCAGGAGCTCTGTCAGAGCTGGTTTAAGATGCTTGTGCAACACTCGCACAGAGATGCCCAGCAGGCCACTGGATATAAGAGACAGGAGCTCTGAGACGAGGCCCTCCCAGAGATGCAAATTAGGGATTGTCAGAACAGGGGTGGCATTTACGGGCTCGGGCATGGATGAGATCACCTGGGGAGATCACTGAAGCTTATGAAGCTTTTCTCTATACTTACGCTTCCCAAGTACCAAAACAAAAAGCCAATTCTGTCAGTGTAGAGGGAAAAGAAAATTCCCAGATGAGCCTGGCCATTTGGTGCATATAAACAAAACAGTTTGAGTGACATGGGTTTGTTTCCACGTACACTACACAGATGCACAAAACACTCACATCCCTGGACAAGATGAGTGCAAAGAAGGAGACCTGGGCGAGTGGCCACACTGAGGACAGCAAGTGGGCCAGCTCCCAACATGGGAAGGAATGTTCCCATCAAGCAGTTGGATTGCGTGTCAACAGGCTGCCGCTACAGCAAGAATGTTGTTACAACACAACCCTACAAACAGCAGTGCAGACTGCGATGACACTCTCAAGACTATTAGAAAGCAAGGGACTGACCTCCCTGCGTCCACACTCAGTCACAGAGGAGGAGGAAGCAGCTCCATCCATGTATTCTGGACACTCATCATCATCATTACACCACTAATAGAAGACACTTGTTTTGTTCAACAAAAATCTACAGAAAAATTCCCAAGTTTTATTTTTCTGAAAAATTGGCATTTGCTAAAGAATTTGCTCTGGGCCCATTCAGGAAAGATGATATATTGCTGTATTTCTGAGACATGATCGCATTCTTTTCATGATTTTACCGGAAAAGGTGGGTAAAAAGAAAAGACTTCTCAAGAATCCCACTCTAGAGGTAAAGACAACTCCAGCTTCCACTGTTTATGAACGAGGTGACTTGGCCTCCTGGGCCACGGGGCCCCTGCGTGGGGGGTGGCATGGGCATCAGGCACAGGCTAAGCCAGGGGAGGAGGAATTAGCCAGGTCGCGTCCAGATTGGGCTTTGTCCAATCGTTTCTGAATGATGATGGTGATTCCAATATAAAAGAACTAGTGCCAGTGGGTTTTAGCTTATGGAGGGAAAGAAAGATGTCATCCATCACCCAGGTGTCAGTTATTGATCACGATGATGGGCCGGGACCCAAGATGGACAACAGGAGGACAGCGACACCCAAGCGTGATCTCAGGGAAGCCAAAGCACAACGGAGGCCCAGGCAAGGGCCCCTGCGGAGCTGGCAGCAGAGCCAGCCTGGGTACACTCAAGGCCGGAACATTCTGAATCCAACGTGACAGGGGCACTGAGAAGAGAGATGGCCCTACGGGGTGCTGAGGACGAGCCACAGGGCCAGGAGGACCTGAGCTGAGAGGATCCTGGAGCCTTCAGAGAGAGGACGGACGTGCACCACCAGCAGGAAAGGGACCGAGCAGAGCTCCAGAGCTGCGAGGTCGGGGTGTGTTTGCAGGGAGTGGGGAGTCAGGGTAGGTGGGGTGTGGAAGGGAAGTACGGGTTCCCAACAGGTGGAATGATGAGGTGAGCACCAGCAGGAGGCACAGACAGGAGGAAAAGCTCCTATCCTCAGGTGGGATGGGATCCACCTGAAGCCACACGCCTAGATCTTCCCATCCTGGGATCCTGCCAGGGCAGACCCAGATGCACTCTGTCCTGACTCCACACTCACTCTTCAAACACAGAAAGGTGGCCACGGGCACATTGGCTTAAATTGCAATGCAATTTATTACTCATACCCTGCCCTCCTTCGCCAAGCTTTGAACCGTACAGATATTTAGGGGTGAAGAGGGCAGGTTAAGAAATTTGGAGTTTCTATCCCAAAATAAAGCACAACCCCACCCCCGCCAATCCAGTTCTTACAGAGCCATGGCATCCACGCCCACAATTAGTCTTCATTTTAAAAGCTCATGAGGAGCGCACAAATTACAGGGTGCAGAACACCTCTGGTGTTATCTGTTTACTGAAAGGTTGGCCCCAGATTAACAAAAACTTGTTATTTTATTTAAAAACATATCCAAAGGGTGCACTTTCAGGATTTTCTGGTTTGAGTGCATGTAAAGAGAGACTCGGAAAGGAAGATGGTAAATGTGAAACCTTATCCACTTGCCAAAATTCTATCTGGAGTACTCACCAGCCCATTTTTTGACAAGTTTCTGTTTTAAGTCAGCTGGGCCCATAAGGAAAACTGAGGCAGAGAAAGTGGCCTGAGGCCACGGGGTCACTCATGTGGCTTGGCTGCAGGGCATGCTGTGGCCATATGGCCAGGCACAGTGGGGGGTGACAGAATTATGATGCTATGTCCAGGGGCCTTGTCAGTCCACGCTGACATCGATGTTACAAAGTGCCATGATGTGTGTGGAGTAACATGGGGGAAAAATGGAATCACATTTGGAAATGTAATTCCATTAATCCAGTTGCTTTTTCTTTTCCCTGCATCCTTGTTGCTCAGTAAAGGTGGAGGAAGGCATCAAAGAAGGTCACAGAGCTTGGAAGCGGGGACATTAATATGCTCCCAGCTAACTGAAAATGAAATAGAACATCCTTCCATTGCTCGTGGAGGAGTCAGGAGAGAGAAAAAGTAGGGTAAAGAGGTCAGATATGAATTTCCGGCTCTCTCTGGTGGTTGCTACCTCTGGGGTAGGAAATAGACGGATACGGTTGGCCAGACAGGTTTGCAGGGAAATCCCAGCACACGGCAGCTTACTCCTGGCTTCCCAGGCACACGCCAGGAAAATCAGAGTGTCCTCAAAAAAAACTATCTGTTGGGCAAGGTGTCCACCATAGTGTAGGGTGGTGACTTAAAAATGACTGAGGGTCATTGTCCAGGTAGCCAGAAACGGCAGCCCTCCTCCTTCCTCCAGTCCTGGCAATGCTGCACAGAGATCGAGAAGCTTCCTCATGCCACAGCCCCCGGATCATTCACCAAGCTCGGCCTGTGCCGGGAAAATAGACTGCAGGCTCCCCCGGCAGTGGACACTAGTCCCAGCAGTGGAGCTAGTGGGGACAAAGCTGCCCCGGGGACAAACAGGGACGAGCAGTTCAGCTGGAAGACCGTGCACAGGGCAGGTGAGTCCACCAAAGTCAGGAGACAGGTGCCCTGAACCCAGGCTTCCTCCTCCTCTTGGAAAAGGAGGAGAGGGAGAAGAGCCTGAAGGGGAGTCACAGACCTCAAGGAGAGGAGGAATTGTCACTTTTATTACTTACTGGGTCATGGGGGCTCATTTAAATTAGAAGAAATAATGCTACCTTCATTTGTCACAGTTAAAGACTGGTTTTGGTGGTGTTGGTAGTGTTGGTGTTGGTACTTGTGTTTTGTTATGATGGCTATTTCTTCTGCCATCGGCAAGGTACATTGTCCTGCACGTGCCAGTGTTTGACTGCTAAATTTCAGCCACTCCACCACCTGCAATTGTCTACAGGGTCTATAAGGAATGGGCACAGGCGGCAGCAGGAAGCTCGGGACTGTGGCAATTCACAAAGTCCAGTCGGTGGCAGCAACTCCGTTCCAGTGGGAGGCCGGCTCTGTTAAAGGAGGATTCTAGCAGCAACCACAGGCAAGGGACAGGGCCCAGCCTTTAGCAGAGTGGTCTGGAAGGGCTGGAAAGAATGTCCAGCACCAACCAAAATGTTCAACCCAAGGAGAAATGAGGTTCTAGGCAGGAAAACCAGCATGGACTGCCCAGCTTATGGTCCAGCGAGGCTTGCTAAAGGTTTCATGCGATAACAGCAACTCAGGGGCTTGTCCTCTACTGCACATTCTTGGCAAGAATAACTTCAGCACCCACCCACCTTACCAGGCTTGACTCCTTAGGGAACAAAGGCTGCTAATTCCCCAAAGCAGCCAGCCCTTATTGTTCTCCCTCTTCTCCCATCTCACAGCACACGATGGGAAGAAATAATGGATTCAATAGCACGTCGTAAACTGCAAAGTGCTATACAAAAGCTGGCATAATTATTAATATTAGCAGTGGGTTTTCTTCCCCGAGAGAGACAGATGCCAACATTTGTGTGCTGATAAATCATCAAAAGGCTTCCTGCCTGGGCCTTCTCCTCCTTCTCTCTTTCTTTGGCCTGCGAACTCTTCGGCCCTCCCCTGTCAGTCATCCTAACGGAGATGTTGTTCATGCCTGTCTCAGTGCCTGGGACACAGGAGGCCTTTGCTCAGCACCTGCTGGTGGGACTGAACAGAGCTGGAAGAGGTACTACCCTCGTCCTGATATGAAAAAGACCGGGCGAGCAGTATTCTGACCACAAGCAAGTACCCCATGCAACTGCATTTCGTCATTTGTGTGTCAACCTTATCTCTGGAGTTTTCCAGAGGGCAGGACCCATCTCTCCTGCATCTCTCAAACCCGCCAGCGTCTGTCTCAAGGCTCCAGACTTGTTGGGTGAAGGCGTGTTTGGCTGATTACTTGAGAGAGTGCTCAACTGGACATACCCTGGTCAAAACCCATGAATCAATCCATGGGCCCCGATATTGCAGGAGAGATGTGGGGCTAAGGGGCAGGAGGCCACAGGGCCGGTCCTTAACTGCCACAGGCTCCATGTGTGACTTTGAAAAAGTCCCTACCCTTGTTTGGGTTTCTGTTTCTTCATCTATAAATTCAGAAAAGTGGATGAAAAAAATTTGTGTGTGTGTGTATGTGTATAAATCTATATTCTGTGATTTCATCTTACCCCCCTGCTCTCTCCTGGGCAATACAAACAAAATAAAAGCAGCCAAAATAATCTTTAACAATTTAGCAAGGAGAGCAGCCCTATCCTTAATGAGGTTCCAATGAGGTTAAGACTGGTTTTTATTAGATTCTGCAATTGTTTAATGCTATTAGAATATTGTTTCTAGAATGATTAAAAATTGTGAGTAAAATGTAAATAAATGATGCATTTAAATCTGAATCCAAAGAGGAGACAGAGACACCAGGAGGACCCAGAGCATGGTTGAGCAGGGAGGACCAGCAAGCAGCAGGAAACAGGTCCAGAGCTTTCGGGGCTGCACCCTGAGACGTGCCACATGCAGCCTCAGACCAGGAATAACGAACAGGATGGACAAATCCCTGAATCCAGACCCTTTGAACACACATGTCCCTCTAATTCATGTGGAATCCCAATTTTCAAAAAAATTACAATGCAATTAATGCTAAAATTGTCTTTGACATAGCTTAATCTTGAATCTTTGATTGTTTGAAATCATCCAACGTTAAATTATTGTGGTACATGCAAGTGCACACACACTTCTCCCTCCCACATCTAGGAACCACTGGAAGTTTCGGTCTTAATGATGTGGAGAAAGAAAACAACCCTGGACTTGAGCCGTTACCCAGACTCTGCCGTCAGAAGCCAAGTGCAATGTCTGGAACGTGCTAGGTGCTTAACGAATGTTGGCAATGACAACGACGGCGATGATAAAGATGATGGTGGTGGTGGTTACAGTGATGACAGGGAAAGCACAGAAGACATGTCACAGGGAGACCCACAGACTAGAAGTCACTAAGCACTTCCTGGAGGGAGTGACATTTTAGCCAAGCAAAACGGGACAGGAGATCCCACTTCCGCTTGCTCTCGGGCCAGTGTGGCTGTGCGTTGGCTGCCAGCAGGACTCACCACGGGCTTAACTCTAACCTGGTCGCTCGTGCTCCTCCTAGCAACTGTCTCTGCCCAAGCTCTGGACTCCAGCCCTTCTTGTCCCCATTCCAAGCTCACCTCATCTTCCCCACTTGCTGTCAGAAGTATTGGATGTGTGCTCCCCTGAAAGCTGCTTTTAAAAATAAATCTTTGATGTGTGTTTGTTTCCTGGGCATCTGCCTCTTCCTCTAATAGCGAGTCATTTAATCGCAAACACTCCTATGGAGTCAGTAGCATTAGCAACCTCACTGAACATGTAAAGTGGTGAGGCGTGGCATGCACTGGACAACTGAATACTGTCCTAAAGAAGAGGAAACTGCGACACAGGCAGGTGGAACACATTGCCCGTGTCCATATAGCCTAGAGTAAGGTGCAGGGCTGAGGCATAAACCCAGTTCTGACTGTCCCCTAAGTCTGTAAGTTACAATAGCGTCTCATTCTCAACACACTTTATTCTATGGATTTAAGACTGTCTTGCCCACAAAGCTGTGAACTCTACAAGGACAAAGATGTGCCTGTTTTGTTCACTGCTGTATCCCTTAGCACAGTACTTGGCTAGGGTATTGAGCAGTGTCTCAATAAATATTTATTGAATGAATAAATAATGCTATCTACCTTAGGAGGTGATGGAGGCAAATGTGCTTCAGTGGTGCTTAAATGATATACGTATGCAAGTAAAAGATATTCAAAGTACAGTTTTCAGCAACTAAATTCGTCAGGATCTAAACAAGAAAGCATCGGCCTTGCAAGTATTCCTACAGGGGTATTTAATAGCACTTCCTGGTGTTACACGTGATGAAGAAGCTGGAAGACAACAGGGGCATCAGGTGCCCTAGAGATGAGCACAGCAGGAAGCTTCCGCCACCCTTTGGCTGGAAGAACAAAGAAAAGCCAGAAAGTTACCTGAGTCAGGGGGCAGGAGTCACCTGGCAGATGCCAAAACCACGGCTAGTCTGTCCACAAGGAGCTGGGCCCTGGAAATTGCAGCTTCTGCAAAGGACTCAATCCAAGGCCAAGTGGATGGGAGAGAAGTACGCAGCCTTCTCCCTTGCTATTGCCCTCAGTCTCCTTCCAGTGCTGCTTATCGGCCAAACTCGCCAGGAGCCAACCAACAGGGGAGCCTGGAGGAGCAGCGGCCGTGCCCACTGCCCACAACAGAGCTGGGCAGGTGAGGGGAGGAAACAGGCTCAGGAACAGCACAGAGAAGGATTCTGCACCCAAGATGTGAAAGCTATCTCTGAGCAAAGGAAGGGTCTGTGTTTTTTAGACATTTCTCACAAGAGAGCATATTCAGAGCTATCAGGAAGAAGACGTTTTGGACAAATTGAGAAGTAGCCACATCTAATTTTGAAACTGCCAGCCACAATGGTTGAATGCCGGGTTAGGGGGCCAGGTACAGTGTGAGATATTTTCTCTCATTCTTCATTTCGCTGTGGTGTGGGTCCCTGTGAGGTGCACTGCCCAGGGCACCTGCCTGTCTAGCCTGGTCTGCTCAGCCCCCTGCCCCAGAGAACTGGCCCGACAGCCGCAGGCACTGACTGATGTGGGGAGTGAGTTCTATGGCCCCCATAAAGCCAATGGCTCAGAGCAGGTTAAATGTCTGATTGTTCTATCGAGACTCTCCAGTCCAAGTCATAGAAGACAGAAGGGGCCCCCAGAGCAGGAAGGACCCCAGGAGCTCGCCTGGTCCTATCCCAGTCCCCACCCCACCTCCTGTTCCAGAAACAGACACTGAGCACCAGGGATCGAAAGAGGTTTGACCCAGTCATATTGCAACATAACAGCAGAGTCAGACTACCAGCTCAGGTCAACATTCCCAGGGGAGGGAGGAGGACACATACATGTGTGTACACGCGTGTGCTTGAAACTGAGTGCCTCGCAACATAAAGCAAAAGACTACAAAACCTTGGAAGTTGGAGAATTGGTGTTATGGTAAACTGAGTGATCTGATTAAGAATGATAATACTTGGCACATTAATCTCAATTTTAACATATTTATAGGTAATATTTACAAGTCATACTCAACAGAGCTTAACAATTTATTTTTGCTGGTGCTAAAGACACCAAAGCCCTTGCCAGCCGTCTGTTGGGTATGCCTCAGAAAGATGCAGGAGACACAGCTCAATGTGCGATGGCCTCAGGACATGTCCTGGAAACCACTTTTAAAAATAAATCTCTGGAGACTTTGCCTTCTGTCTGTGACAGAGTAGCTTGTGTCAGGTTAACCGTCCTGCAGAGAACAACCATAAAAGCTAAATATATTGCAGAAAACAGCTGTTAGGAGTCATCAGAGAGTAACGAAGGCAGCCAGGACTTTAGGGGCCAAGATCCCGGCGAGAAGGGAAATGCAGTGAGTACATCTGAAATTTCCCTCACATTTTCCCCTCAGGGCATTTGCCAGTTCTCAAAGGGTGTTATTGCGACGGAGTAAAAACACTGGGCAAGGACGGCAGCAGCCTTGCTAGTCCAGGCAGACAGAAATTAGAGTTCAAAGCTACCAAGGTGGCCAGAAAATAAGACCCTTATCCTGGAGAAAGTGGCCATACAGAAGTGAGCCAGGCATTCCGCATATGATTTCCCCTCGGGGAATCTCCTGATTCCTAAACGTAGCATGGGATGGGCAAGAGACCAAGAAACTAAGCAGTGAATGGCTTCCAAAAGGCTGGAAACCCAGTCAGAGTTTGAGCCATTTCAAGTGACAGGAAGAGAAAACACTAAAGCTCAGGGCCCACCCGGGAGGAGAGACTTTGGTAAATAATCTGGCTTTCAGTTGAGACAACAGAAGGACTATACTCTACGTATACATTAACCGTAAAGACAAGCCAAAGACCATCCCTCACCAAACCTAAAATCTAGCCTCAAAAATATCTCCCCTCTTAATTGGACCAAGGTGATCTGCCCCCTCTTTAACTGCCTCCTAGGGAAAAAAAAAAAATGCTCTGTAAGGGAAGGCAACATCATCCAGAGCCACAACTGTGTTTCGTTCACAATATCCAGTATTTGATCAAAAACTACCCAGTATGCCAGGAGACGTGAAATGAAACCCAGTTTAAAAATAAATAAATAAAAAGAGACTTTAGAAAGAGACATATAGGTGGCCCAGATACTGTACTTATCAAAGACTATATTG
>NW_012152707.1:682191-698791 GCF_000956105.1 Propithecus coquereli | reverse complement strand
TGGGGCTAAGGACCTTGACATGGGGAGAGGAGCCTGGAGTACCCAGGTGGACCCAGTGGCACCCCAAGAGTCCTTCTGAGAAGGACGCAGGCAGTTCTGAGTCAGAGATGGCACTACAATGACAGAAGCAGAGGCCAGAGAAAGATTTGGAGACACTTTGCTGCTGGCCTTGAAGACTGGAGAAGGGGCCAAGACCCAAGGAGTGCGGGCAACCCCTGTAAGCCGAAAAAGGCAAGGGCAAGCACCCTCCCCTACAGCCTCCTGCAGGAACATGGCCCTGCAGACGCCTTGATTCTGCACTTCCGGCCCTCAGAACTGTAAGGTAATACATTTGTATTGTTTTAAGCCACTGACTTTGTGGTAATTTGTTGCAGAAGCAAAAGGAAACCATGTGGGCTCTCAAGCCTTCTATAGCACAGTGCCCGGCACGTTCTAAGTTCTCGTAAAACAGCACCCAGTATTAGTAGCTACTAATATCTGGAGGGACTTTAATGATTTTTTTTGTGGCCAAACACCCATCGGATGCCTTCATCTCTTCCGTGACATCCCACCAATGGATTTCCTATTCTCCACTCAGCCATCTCCATTGACAGGTGCTTCCGGCCCTGAGTAGCCCCTCGTTTTAGACAGTGTGAGATGGCTGTGGTGAGTTCACACTCAGGTGGGCCTCAACTTTGCCCCTTAGGCCCTCCCCCCAAACCTCCCCCACCTCCGAGACTGACACCCCTTCGGATACCTGCGTCAGGTTGCAGCCAACCCCAGACGCTCCATGCCCAAATGCTCAGTTTTCTTACCATCAGACTGACCTTTTGTAGTTCCTTAAAGGCTTCTTGAATAACAGGATTCTGAGTTCGTCCTCCTCTGGACACTCTCAGGCATCTCGCAAAAGGGAACCCGCAACCAAATGCCACATTCCCGGTGCAGCGTGACTCCCACGGGGAACTCAAATAGCACCTCCATGGTGCTCCCCTCGGTTCAACCCCCGACCACACTGGGCTTTGGGCAGCTGAACAGCTCCGCTGCCTGGTGCCACGTCACTGCCAGTTGCAATTCCTGTCCTTTTCTCTCTGACAGCAGCTTTTGTCTCTCAGCCCTGAACTCATGCAGTGGCCGTTTGGATTTGGGCACCTGACCCCACTGCGTCTCTGCTTCATCTCCTATCATTACATTTAGCTCGGCACTGTCATCTGTTCTCTGGGCCCTGTTGTGTCAACCAAAGCATTCTCTGCATGTCATCTCACAATGTGTTAAGCATTAACTAAGTCATCTCTGTCCGCACACTAATAAAAATATCAAGTGGGATAACTGTGGCCTTTAACTGGAAATTTACTTCTACGATGACATTGGCCAGCATCTTAGGGAACGGCCATAACGCAGTTCCAAATCCACCTACTTGGCTTTACTGGTCTGCACTTGAGATTACTTCATCTCGTGCACAAATTTATCATGAGATTCCTTGACAGATACCAAGCCGAGGTGTGCTTTGTCTCCACCACAGCTAACGCAATTCCCTGACATAATAATCTAGCAAGCCTACCACAAAGCTGGGAATACAGTTACCTTGTCGTGGCTTGTTCTTAAAGAACCGGCACAGGCTTCTAGAGAATTCCACACCATTTTTCACGTGCTCACAAATCAGCCTTAAGTAATCTGATGGAGGAACTTAATGAGGATGGATGGGATATCCCCACTTTTGCAGTGTGCAGAATCCTTCCCCCTCTTTACTAATCAGAGCTGTATTTTGCCATCTCCAGCATTCCAATTTCTTTCACAGTCTCCATGTTCTGTAAAGATTATCAGCAGAAGCTTTGCAGCTTCGGTGGCGAGTTCTCTCTACTCCCTGGAGTGTAATTTGTCCTGGCCAAGAGACTTGAGCTCATTTACAGTAGCTTGGTGCTGTTAGAATCTCTTTACTCATCTGGAGCTTCAATTTCCTCTTACCAAAGTTTTCTTTTTCTTTTTAGTCAGTGGATTTTGCTCCTTGGCAAAGAAGAAGGGGGCAAAATTCTGCTCTCTGGCTGTCACTCTAAAATGCAAATGGTGTTCCTTGGTCTGCCTCAAACCCGTGAGCGGGCGGCTCCCCTTGGCGCCAGCAGTGATTCTCAAACTCCCCTGGGGTACTTGTTAAAAAGGGAGATTCTCCAAATCTCCTCTCAGAGGCTGTCAATTGCTGTATTAGCTAGGCTAAGACTAGCTGTTAAAACAAATCCAAAAATGTACGCATCCCAAACATGACAGAATGTATTTCTCATTCTCATAAAGCCGGAAAATGGGTGTTCCACATCAGAGGGTGGCCACGTCCAAATAATGATTCAGGGACCCAGGGTTTCCTCAATTTTGTCACTCTGGCATTTTCAACATGGGGCTTCCAAGATCCCTGTGCTTTTCCGCAGCAGCTCAGAGAGAAGGAAAAGAGCGTGGAGAAGGTGCAGGGCAGGTTTCAACAGGTCAAGTCTGGAAATGGCCCCCATGACTTCCCCTCACTCCACATTGGCTAGAGCTCAGTCACGTGGGTGCACCTCACGGAGAAGGAGCGAGGAAATCTTGTCTGACTGCAAGGATGCTGGGACATGCAGTCTCACTGCAAAGGGCCCTGGGAAATGTAGTCGAGCCCAGAGAGAAGAGATGGTTAACCAATCTGCCGATACGGTTAGGAGGTTAGGAACCTGCATTTTCACAAGCCTCCCAGGCGATTCTGATGTAGGACCCCACTTTGAGCAACACTGCCCTGTCCACGCCTGGTGCAGGCACCCAAGGCCCTTTAGGAAGTGGGCTCCAGGCTCTCCCTAACCCTGTCTGCACCTCCACCTCGCCGTAATCACATAAAGCACTAGCAGCTGCTCAGCCTGCCAGGCTCGGTCACACCTCAGTGTTGATTGACCCTTGTTCTCACTGCCCTTTCTCCTTTTCTTCATTTGGCAAATTCCTGCTCATCTTTAACAACTCACTTCAAGTGTAATCTCTTCTGTAAAGCCCTCCCTGACCCACCTGCCCCCAGGTAGCACTGCAGAGCCTTTCCTAATATCCCTGTTCCACCTGGACTGAATCTCATTATGGGGTTGATCACGCTGAATGGCATTTGTTTATGTGTTTGCCTTCCCATTAGACGGGGAGATCCTTGAGGGCAGTGACCTTTTCTTAATTATCTTTGTATCTTCCACACCTGGCACCTTGCCTGCTACATTCATGGCTGTTGGTAAGAGTTGGCTCCACTGAAACTCACCACGATCACAGATCACTTCCTTTGTTGATTTTCTGCTCATGTCAAATAAGATAAGCTTTTTTGTTGTCGTTGTGCTTACAATTTTTCTGCCTTAATTAATTACCACATCTGTGCCCCTTCTACCCTTTTGCCAGCTCTACTCAAAAATGAGCTTCCCCAGCAACCACTCTGGCTTCATCAGCACCCAGTCCCACCTCGCTCTTTCTCTTCAAGAGCACTGGCAATCACACATTTAGAATTCTACCAAGAAGAGTCCTCCCACCAGCTGGAGCCATCTGCCTTCTTGAAGTCTCATGTCCCCTGATTTCTTGGGGACCTTCAGAAGCCTGAATTCCTGAAATCCTGGGAATATACCCTGCCATACCCATTCTTCCACTTTCTGGAAATCATGGAATCCAAGATGATGGTTGAGGCAGCCAGCCTCCAGGATGGTGTCCAGTGATCTCCGCCTCCTGGTAGTCATAGCCTATGTCCCCTCTCACAGTAAACCAGGGTTGGTCTATGTGGTCAGTCCAAGATTGGTCTTGCTCTCTCGCTCTCTCTCAACACTTGCTGCTCAAATGGAAACCAGCTGCCATGTCTTGAGGTAGCCCTGCAAAGAGAACCGCATGGCAAAGAACCGAGGCCTCCAGGCAACAGCCATGTGAGCTTGGCAGCAAATCTGTTAGCCCCAGTAGAGCCTTGAGATGACTGTAGCCCCAGCTGATGTCTGACTGCAACTTTGTGAGAAACCCTGAGGCAGAACCCCCTAGCTATGCTGCTCCTGGATTCCTGACCCTCAGATACTGTGTGAGATATAAATATTTATTGTTTTAAACTGCTAAATTTCAGGGAAATTTGTTATGAAGCACTAGCTAACCAGTACACTTGGGCTTCTTTCATTCATTCTAATCTTATCTTCCAGTCTCCTTTAGGTCAGACTTCAGCGGAGTGGTAGATGCAACCATGAGCCATGAATGCCCAGAGCTCACCAGTGCAAGGCACTATCCGACTTCCACTCTGGATTTGAGACGTGTGTCTGGAATGAGCTGGCTGCATCTTCCATCCAGCCAGGTGGGTTGTGTCAGACTCCCACACTTCCCTTGCCTCCATGTGTCTGCCTCAAAATTTTTACACTCAGGATTCATTAATTTTCACATGTTCTGTTGGAAGGAATATAAGAAATGATTTGAAATTTAAAAAAGAAAGAAACAAGAAAAATAGAGTTTTTAACAGTGTCCGTCACATAGTAAGTGCTAAACTAGTATCTGCTATCATTGACATGTTCATAATTAGTACATTATTTCATACACTGTCACCTCAACTAACAGTTCTGTTGGTTTGAACAACACATACACATCTACTTCCACATATCAATTTTGATTATATGTAAAAAAAAGTAAAAACAGTCTTGATTATAATGATTAGGTCATATCTCTACCCTTTTTAAATCACAAATTCAGTTTAATTGGATATACCTGTAGATTGGTACGGAAATATCTAAGATTTCAAATACTGTTCTGACTCTTTCCAAGCCCTTCTTCCCAAGCTTTTCTAAATCTGCCTATTCTAATATTTAAATTCTAGTAGTTTCTAGTGAAATTTTACATTATCCAGAACTCCCTGGCTAATTTTGAAAGTGTCCTAAAGTCATATCAACGTTATTGAAGGTTTACACTTTAACTAGAACATACCTGTTGCTTTCTAGGAAAACTCACAACCACCTAAAGGAAATGTGACTGATATGAAACATTTTCCTGAATCTGCAATAAATGAATTGACAAAGGATCAACATATTTTTATAATGAAAATTTTCTGGCAAATATTTTTTAAAGGTTTAAGAGTAGTGAAAAATGTCAACATAACAGGCCTATGGCATTATACTTTTCCACATTTAGCATTTGTTTCCAAAAGTCTAGAGGAGAAAACTTTTATCTCAACAATGCTACATTCTTCCATTTATAATAGTCTCTGATTTTTAAGCAGTTTCTATTCAAAACATTTTATAACCTGATAAAAACGTGTCTTCCTTTATACAATCAGGTAACCCAGCACATTTGCACTTTCTTTCCATAGAGCCTAGTGTGCAACTCACTCATGGTGAGTGTTTGAGGTCTCTACCCCATCTCCTGTCTGTCCTGCCTCATTCCTAAAGGTAACCTGTAAGTTACTTAAGACCTCTTGAAGTAGGTAGGTGATAAATCTTAAATAAATGAAAATAAATTAATGTGGTTTGGGCCAGTTGTATGTGAATGGAATTTCTAGTAAATCAGCCACAGATTAAGTATCTAAGGGAATAGCTTCACTTAAGGGAAGTCCATGCATCCTTTTGTGATGCAAACTAGAAAATGCTCTGCTTTATAATTATGGATTTTCTTATATCATATTTTCTTAAAGCAAGGTGCACCTGGACCAGATGGTGGCTTTTATCATAGACTTGGGGCTATTTTTAAGACCCTCAGTAAGTATTCAGCAGGTACCTCGAGTTCACGAGCTATTGCTTTTTAGTGGCTTGTTAAGTCATCACTTCCCTCCCTGGAGGTGGAGCCTCGGGGCGATGTTGTTGATGTTCGTGTTTCCACTGGGCATGGCCTCACAAATTCTTCCTCCTGGACCCCTCTGCACAGAAAGCGTGTGCAGCTTCACAAATTGTGGTAGGGATGGACGTGAAGATGAAACACAGGGTTACATATTCCAAAGGACCCAAAATAGCTCAAACCATTAGATGCTGCAAACTGAGGTTTATCATGAACTCTGAGATTTCATGAAGCTTGACTCCCAAAAATTCCATTTTCTGGGAGAATGGAGAATTTGTTCCCTAGAAGGGCTGCCTTTTGCTGGGAACGTGACAGGCTACCTCGGCTTTGCGGGTGTGGAGCTCAATAATCACTCCTGAGACAGAGCCCTGGACCTGGCTGTGTTCCTTAAACAGCTGATGAAAATGTGATTTGCTGCCAAAGGCTCTGAATTGTCACCCCCTTTGCCTTCTGCTGTGCTCCCTCTGCAGCCCACATGAACTGTGACATACTCTCAGGCAGCCTGAGTCCAGGAAGAGGGCGGAGGACAGCAGAGGGGCCCTGTCCTGGAGACAGTCAATGCGGAGCAGTCACCTGCCCTGGTGGGTGGTCACTGGCCTTCCTCTGGCCCAATTCAGGGCTTCAAAATGACCACACTTATGACATAATCCTGGTCCTAAGTACTGCCAAAAAATCCAGACAGAGATGAAAACCAGTGGCACCAATGGATTCTAGAGTTGAACAGGGGACAGGCAGAACCTTTACCTCTTTATTCTTAAAAACAGCTCAAAAATATGTTTATGCCAAGAGCTGTGAGGGCTCAATCTTCTCTCAAAAGTCTCCTGAATTTTATCCTTAATGAACACGCCTCAATGAATAAAAGAATTCTCTAATATTCTAACTAAATTTTCCTTACAATCTATCCTACCAGTCATTTGGTTCTTATTTTTATACTCTCTCATAGAGAAACACTGTTCCCCTCTTAAACACTGAAAAGGCAAAGTGAAATTTTGGTCACTGTGAACAATTTAACAACCAATAAATATGTATTGAGCAGCAGCTCAATCCATCCCTCAGACCACCGTGAATGAGGAACCACATCATCCATGGGGAGAGGAGAAGCTGCTCTCTTAAAACGCCCAAGCAGTGTCTGCTGTCAGTTTGGGAGTCAGAGCTACCCAGGAAAATTGTTAGTGGGTCTGTCTAATTAGCACTCCTGCCACCTGCAAACAAGTGGTACTAAAAAAAGGTGCTGAATTCCTGCCATTGAAAATGCCAAAAAAAGACACCACTGGTTTCATTCTGACTCTTAGAATCTAGTATTTCACTGATTTGGACAAAGAAAGAAACTACACTTTCACTTTCACCCAAAGGAAATGACTGTTAACAATGAGCTGGGTTTTAGAAACTGTTAGATAGTGATGAGTCTCCTTAACCTGCCTCCCGCAACCTCCGGGCCCCTGATGTCCCCTTTGCCTGGTCTCCCTCTGCATCCCATGGAAACCTCCTCACAGGAGGTCCTGCCTCCTCCAGGAAGCCATCCTGACCAGCCTAGCTCTTACGGATTGGATCCCTTGACCCCACAACAGTTGGAGTCTTTTCCAACCACAACTGAGTACTAAGTTATATTTCTTGATAACAACCACTGTTACCTTAACCCTCGTCAGGAACAAGAGCCAAGTATTGTATTAGGCTGCCTCAACCCCTTTTGAGGGAATACGCGGGGTAAAAATGATTGGAGTGTAAACCACCTTATACTTTCCCTGCTTCCTGATAGTTGCCGGCACAGAGCTGAGCACGGAGGAAGCTCTCAGTAAATGGCTGATTGAATGATTGGCATGTGCCTTTGTGACTCAACACAGAGCAGGGTGGCCATGGTGAAAAGTCAGCCTCTGTGACTTCTTCCTTCCTGCTTTAATCAATGTCGTGGGGTTGAAATGCTGGACACACAGTAGGTGCTAAATCGATTTCTATGGATTGATTAACCACTGGAGGGACAGCCGTATGTAGGATTTATTAATGCTTTTGATGCCAAACGGAGATGATGCATAATGTTTAAAAAAAAAAAAAACAGCAAACACAAAACCCTAACCAGCACAGAGGCTGGCAGCTGCTCTGTTTATACCCACTGTGCTCCTGGAAACAGATGTCCTATCAAACCTGAGGGTTTCTGATGAGGCTTCCACTCTTCCAAGTGACCTGTGGGTTCAGTAATCAAAGGGACGCTTGCCCCTCCTCTACATCAGTCCTCTGTATTCTAAGACTGATCTCCAGTTCTGTGTCCAGGACTGGCTGACAAAGGCAAAATCAGTATCCACTGTGTCTAATCCAAGGAGAAAGCACTGGGCTAATGACAAAAGAAATTATATTTGTGTTGAGTGTGGTTAAAAGAACAGAGGCTTTGGCACCAACCAGGCTCGAATTCCAGCTCTGCCATTTACTTGCTATGTGCCTGCAGAAGCTCACCTATGCTCTGTGGGACTCAGTTCTGGGGGCTGATAATATCAGTTCCTATGATGATTAACAAGATATCACAGGTAGAGTTTAGTACAATGCCTGGTTGAGTAGCCACTGAGTAAATGGTCCTTTTGTTGTGGTTATTATTATAAACACAAAAAGGAGAGAAGTCCACCTTGGCCACAGTGGGTGGCACCCAGGGTGGCACCCAGTGTGGTCCTGATGTTCCTTTTCTGGTGTCTCCCTAGATGACAGCAGTGGCCTTTCCTTGTCCGATTGCACAAATAATGGTCTATGCTCTGAGCAGGGAATGGATGTTCTGGAGCTTTCCAGTCTACTTCCCTGTACACCGGGAGTCCACGACTTCACAACCCGTCTCCTGGGAGTATACACACTAGTCCTGATCCCAGAGCCCAGCTTGGGACTCAGCATGGGATGGTGGGGGTTGGCTTTTGGAGTGCACCCACTGAGCTAATCCGGTGCTTCCTGGAGAAATCTTTGACTATGGAGGAAGAGGTTCCCATGCACCACACCCAGCCAGTCCCATGTACCATGCAGAGAGATCCATACCAACCATGGAGCACATTCCATGGACCACAGAGCAGGGCAGTGAATAACCCAGCAAAGACCCCAGACACCAGCAAGATCTATGCAGAGAGAAAGGATATCCCTCACACAACACAAATCCAGTTTATGTCACCAAGACCCTGGGTGCATTGGGACACATGACGTGAACTATAGCACTCCAGGTGAAATGAAGCTCATCTATAGAACAGAGCAGACCCTTTCTAAATGGCATGTCCACACCAAACAGCTCCCAGCTGGGCAGAGCACCAGTGAAGAGGAAGACCTTGGCATGTAACTCTAGAAATCCTTATTTGCAGTCAGGCTCTGGCAATGAAAGGAAGGCGCGATGAGCAGAGGGTAGATAAGCCCACTGTGATTCTAATACACACAGCTTTCCTCATCCTCCCTGACAAGCTGGCTCCCCTGGTGAGCTGTTATCCAACTCTAACCCTGAAGACTTTGCAAGGCCCCAGAACCAGCAGCCTTGGCATCACCATGGCCAAAGGAGATCCTCCTCTAGATGAGGACTCGGCACAGCCCTTCTGCCTGATGATGCCAGCAGGGAAACCGGAAGAATCCTTTCACTTGCACCTAGAGATGTAGCCACGGAAGGATTCTTGGAGTGTATATTTTCTTCTTGCATTTGAGGATCGATCATTTAAAATTATCTGTAAGACACTGAGTGCCTCAAATTTTAAGAACTTAACCTATTGCAGGCCCTGAAAACCCTGGCCACACTTCTGTAGTGCCTACAGCTGTCACACAGGATGTTGCTCCAGAATGCAGCTAGGTGAATTCCTGCATGTTCACAGTTGGTGGATCCATGCAAATCATCTCAGAGGACCGCTTCCTACAGCATGAACGAACACTGACTCACACCTGTGGCTTTGTTCTTCTCTTTGCGTTGAGTTGCTTGAGATATTACCTGTGTATCTATTTTAAATCCCAAGAAATCCCGCTTTTTCCATCTTACTATCTACATTGCCCTTCCGTCACTGTTCATGCACGATTTTAAGAACTTAGTATTCGAGCCACGGCTATCCCTCTCCTTCAGGTGTTACTTGAGGACCCTTGAGCCTCCCTCCCCCCAGCTCCACCCTGCTCCCTTTGAGGCGCCTCCACCCCCTGTCTTATTGACACACCAGTTTTCCTGGCTGTGCCATTCTCAAGAGTGGGTTCCTCCGTAAAGTGCTTTGCTGTGTCTCCTCCCCTGCACCCCAGGCTCCACACACCAAAACTTCATTGGATGCATGTTTTCTCCCAGGAAATGCAGTTACTCTAACACCAATGGTCCATCTCCCTCGTATCCTCATTCCGTTTCACTGACAGTCCTCCTGCCACCCTCAGCAGATTATTATTATTTATTATTTATCAGCCACAACACTGTACTCGCTTCCCACAAGATATTAAAGAAGACACAATCCCTGCACTGAGTTCAGAGCCAAGGACAGCAGAGGCCTGGACCAGACATTACAGGAGGGAGCTGGGAGAAAAGGATTTACTGACAAAGTCCTGCCTCTGCCCTGGCAGTTGGGGGCGGGGACTGGCAAAGCCCTCCCCAGGCCAGCTCCTCCCAGTTCAGGCCCAACAGCTTCCTACCTCACCTTCCGCGCCCCTCCCCACTTTCCAGCCAGGCCCCAGGCCGCAGGCCTTTGCCTGGGGGAGTGGAGGGAGGGGAGAGGATGAGGATGGGGCTCACATGCCTGTACTTTCAGGCAGGGGTGGAGGGTTGGGGGCAGCAGATATTTCCTCTGAAACTCAAAACCAAGTGAGGGGGAGGTGGGGAGGAAGAGAGGTCAGGGAATAAAATCCAGATCTGGAGAGTGACCAGGGGAAGGGAAGACAGGCTGAAGTGAAATGTTCTGGCATGATGGAAAAGCCCTCCCTGGGGGTCGCCACAAGCCTCCTGCCAAACCTTTCCTATGAGCGACGAAGTTGGGGTCTGTGTAGACAGCCTGTGTAGACCGAGAGGGGGTGAGACCGAGAAGTCAGGGTAGACAGTGAGAGAGTGAGCGAGAGCGCGCACGAGAGCGCGAGCTGGGTAGGGTGGGCGTGGGGCTGAAGGGGCTCGGTGTAGACAGGAAAGGCTAGTGTGGCCCGAATAGGGCTGTGTGGGTTCCGGAGGGCCAGTATGAACAGGAAAGTTCGTGCACACCGAGGAAAGGCAAGACAGACTCAGAGGGCTTTGGACGGGATTTGGATGGCTAGCCCTGGTCCTTCAGAGATGTGGACAATTCCTGCTCCTTCCTGCGGCTGGAGTGTCACAGCGAAGATGGAAGCTGAAAGACGATTGGACTTTTCCTTCTCAAACTTTTCTGCCAGTTTCCTCAGGTGTTGAGAACAGACGGGGAGTCGCGTCGGTCCCGGCCCCCCGACCCTGGGCCGGCAGGGCCCCGAGGCCGGGCCGAGCAGACCGGGCCACGCGCTCCGTGCCTCCGCCGGGTGCGGCGGTGGAGCCGTGCAAGCCAGGGGCCACCGCAGGGGGCGGGGGCGGCGGCCGGACGGACCGACGCACACACCCGCTAGCCCTCCGCCCGGCCCCGCGCGCGGCTGCCGGGGATCCCTCGGGCCCGGGGAGCAGCGCACGGTGCCCGGCCGGGGGGCCCCGCCTCCCCCGCCCGCCCCCCCCGCCCCCTCGGCGCCCGTGATTGGCTCCGCCCGCCCCTGGCTGCGCGCCGAAGCCCGCCTCCCTCGCAGCTAAAGCAGACGGTACCCGGAGCGGAGCGAGCCAGAAGGGAGCATGGTCCCCGCGCCGCGGCCGCGCCAGCCCCCGCGCCGCCGCCGCCGTCCCCGCCACCGCGGATCTAGCCGCAGCTCCGGCCCCGGCCCCGGCTCCGCAGCGCCCGCCCGCAGCCCCGGCGGTCGCCGCGTCTGAGCGCAGCCCCCGCCCGGAGCCCGAGACCCGAGCCCGGAGCCAGCCCCAGCCCCGCGGCCGCCGCGGCTGCGGGGAGAGGGCGGGGGCGATGCTGCCGGAGCCGCCGCCGCCGCCGCCGCCTCGATGAGAGCCGCGCCGCACCGCGCATAGCCGCACAGGCTGACAAGCAGAAGGACTGACTTCCCTCTCCCGGGCATCCTCCCTGGGCTGCCGGGAGGCGGCGGCGGCGGAGGAGGAGGAGGAGGAAAAGGGGAAGAAGGCGCAGAGCAGGAACGCGAGGAGGTGGACCTGGATCCGTTTCTCCTGGCCAGGACCCGAGCGGCCCCAGCTACCGCCACCCGCCGGCGCCGACCCCTATCCATCAGCCCTCCTGCGCCCACCCGCGACCCCGGGCTCTCTGCGCGTCGGGCCGGGGCCGGAGCGGCGCAGCCAGAGGTAAGAGCCGGGCCGGGCTGGGGCGCTTAGGATGCGGCGCCGGAGACCCGGGGTCCTGGCGGCTGCGCGGGGCCGGACCGGGCGTGGGAGCGGGGCCCGGAACCCGGAACGCTGGGCTCGGCTCCGGCGGCGGCGGCGGCGGCGGCGGCAGGAGCCTCCCGCGTCTGGACTCGCAGGCTGCAGGAGCCCTTGCGCCTGCGCTGCTCCAGGGGGAAAAGGGGGGAAAAACTTCCTGCCCCCGGGTGTGTATGCACCGGGGCTGCCTGGGGCCACCGTCTTGGTGGTCGGAGGTGCTGGAAACGAGTGTGACTCCCCCCAAGCCGGGGCGGCCCCCCCGCTGGGCCCGGTGGCGCGCGCCCCTCTCCGGGCCACCTTTCCCTGAGCGGCCCAGGGCCCCAGCCAGGCTGGGAGCCCGAGGTACTGGAGGGCTGGCCCCCGGGGCGACCTCGCGCCCTGCCCTTTGGGGAGGTGCACGCCTCTGTGCAGCGAGAAGCCAGGTTGGGGTTTCTGCCCCCTCGCGTCCTCAGATCCCGCATTTGGGGACCAGGTCTCTTGACTCAATCCCAAGTAACTTTCGAGGTAGAGGAGCTTGAAAACCGTCGAGGGGGAACCCGCACAGACCTTGTTGTGACCCCCCCACACTTCCCTTGACACCTTGTGGGTGCCAGCGGGAGGGGGTGCGAAAAGGAGAGCTTACGGGGATGGCGAAGGGGCGAGGAGCTGGAGTCGGGTGGGGAGGGGTTGTTTATGTGTGGGATAGTGTGGACCAGGAGCTGTGTAGTGTGGGAGCGTGAACGCGCGCCCCGATTGCCGCGGGGACGCTGGGTGGCCGAGGGCTCACGTCCCGGTCTCCGTGGCCTGGAGCGGGCTGAGAGCGCTGGGGTTATCTGCGGTCGCGGCGCGGGTGCCCGCGCTGGGCAGCGTCGGCCCCGGGCCCGAAGGGAGGGGCGTGCTCGCCCGGGGCCGGAGCGCGGAGCCGAGAGCCCGGGCAGGTCGGAGGCAGCTCCCGGGGCAAATCGCCTCTACGTTGGCTAGGGAAGGCGGGGACGCGCTGCCTGCCTGCGGCCAGCCGTCTCGGAGGAGGGGGTGGCGGCAAAGCGCGAGTCTCAGATGCCTGGGTCTGCCCGCTGGGAAGCCAGTTGTCGTCCCTGGGCTCTGGAACCGAAAGGCCGACGCGGTCAGTTGGCAGGTCCTCCTGTGGGTCCCAGGGGTGCGGATGGGTGAGGAGCTGCCGCCGCCGCTGCCATCCCTGCCGCTCTGCAAACGTTCTCCTCCTCCCTGCCGTGCTTGCGCCGCGGCGCGCCCCGGGCGAATCGTGGACGCAGGTATTTATGTAGCATTAGGCGAGACCCAGCGCTGGAGGGACCAGACCGTTGAGGACGCCGCCGAGCTGCTGCTGCCTGCGAAACTTACACTTGGTCAGCTCGGGGGCAACCCGGCTCCACTGCAACATACTCCAGCCTCTCATCGCCGAGCAACGCTGGGATTCGGACTTCTCTTGCAGTGACAGATCTGTCCTGGTTACAGCTGTATTTATCCCAGTTTCCGTCTCTTTAAAGTCATCTGTCTAGTCATTACAGAGTTTCTTCCCTTGCCGTGTGGTCTTATCACTAACTCAGCCTTGGGAGGGCAGATTTAAGGAATTATTTCATTTCGGGATGAATGACAGCAGATTGAATTAGCCCACCTCATTCCTGATTTTTTTAATTATGGGGAAGAGGTGTAGAGCTAACTTTTTAATTTTGGGGGGGGGTGGTGATGAACAGTTTTATGGATTGTTCATCCTGACACTTGAGAAAACCTGTCCAGTAAACACAGGTGAATACTTTAAAGGCAGGTTGGCATGTGTTTGATTAGTCACCTAGTCTGGGTGTCTGTACAGGTATGGAGCTGTGTGCTCCTGAGGAATAGTCTCCGTCCCATACACTGTTGTGGAGTACACTTGATTTATCGCCCTGCTATAAATCAGGGAATTACTAGCATATGTGCCCTTAAACTCTATATGAATTTAATGGCATTTAAATTGGTTTATGGGCTGGTGCATTTAACCAATTTTAATAACTTTTCTACACAAACACCTTATAAACCATATTTGACTATGATTAAGAAAAACATTTTCTTCTGTTCATTCTCTCCATTTCTGGTGCAGTTATGGAAATTTATAGGTCTCCAACTTTCATTTGCAAGCAACAATCCAAACGAAATACCTAGAGTTTTACTGAAATAAAATATCCTATGGTAGCCATGGTAACAAATAGATTAAGGGTTATTGGTTTTCATCTGTGTGTGATGGGGGGGTGGGGACCTAGTGTTGTGTCTTTTTAATTATGTTTCTAATGAGTAGTGGTCATACTTCAAGTACTCAGTGTGGGAGATAAGTGAGACTGAGAATTCAGTTTGGTGAGAGGTTTATTGGAACAAAGACTAGTAGAGCCCAAGAGAATGACTTCTGCTAACTGCAGCTCCTCATACCCAGAAAGCAAATAGATAAAACCTTTTTTGTTTTTCAAGTAGATGAGAATTGAGTCACTCCCTTTAAGATTGGAAAATGTATTTTGCTTATAAGGTATTACCAAAGGAACCTTTAAATCCAACCCGTTTTCTAGGAAGAAACATATTAGAAGTGTGGATGTTGGTGTGGATTGAGTGTCACCGTTGTTATCAACACCTGTCTGTCTAAGGGAGGCATATCATTAGTCTATTCAAATCTTGCTTATTTCAATATTCATGCATTTCCATGGTGATCCATTCGGTTTTGTTTACTTAGTCAACCTTATAAATCTTTGGCATCAATTTCAGTTGTGCCATCTTTTTATTTCTTTCATTTATCAATTGATTTGGCTGCAAATCATTCCCAGTTTTAGGTATTTCCTTTTTTTTTTTTTCCTGCTAGTTTATAAAAGTTTACACTATTCCCAGCTACACACAGATATAAAGGGGTTAATTTTTTTTTTAATCTACTCAAATAACACCACTGATGCTAATGTAGTTTTTTAGCATCTCACTTGTGTGTGTGTGCATGGGTTATTTTTTTTCTTCCAGCAGGTTTGCTGTAAAGCATTCTCTCTTTTTGACCTGGAGACATCAATTCAGTCCAGCAGAATTGACTAAAGTTTTTTCTTCTTTCCTTCCTTCTTTTTTTTTCTTCCTTCCTTCCTTCCTTTTTTTTTCCCCCAGCCCCATTGTGGTTCAGGGGTTCTTTGTGTCTTCAGCTATATCTGGCTCAGAGAGACGATGATACAACAGATAGATGATGATACCGTGTATTAGAGCCGGCCTGCCCTTCTAGGATCTTTTCTCTTCTAGTGGTGGCCAAAGCCAGAAGGTTCCGGAACATCAGAGGATTTGTCCAATACAATATGCATTTAGTCATGGCATATAGTGCCCCTAGGATCATAGTAACATTATAAGTCCACTGAACAGACAGTTTTACTTAAATGCGAGTGATGATTTTGCTCACCCGCTTTCAACTTTGCTTTCTAATGATGCAGTCCCATGCTAATCACAACCCTGTATATTTCAGAAATATCAAGGCAAGCATTAGCACGCTCCTGACTTATTAGGATCAGGCAAAGTAATTGGAACATTTAAGTTCAAAGTCAGATGAAGAAATGGAATTATAACCAACCTTGTGATTCTATAATGTCAACTAAGTGCCTACTTGGGAGTAGGAGGAGGAAGTAATGCCGTGAATAGTTGTAGTGAATGAGGATAAAACAAGGCAGTTAGTGTGTAAGAGAACTAGAGAACACGAAATACCTTTGTGGACAGGTAAATCATATGTTCTCCCACTGTGCCGGACACGTAGGCACAAATGTTTAGAAACTGGTAAAATATTTTTAGTTTGTGCAGGAAATAGTCATTTGTTATTACTTAGGAAATCTGGGGTCATCTCTTGATATGCTAAAAAATTAGATAACATAATCCCTGGAAAGTACTTTCATGTGAAGTAAATTTTACTATAGAAAATGGTCTTAATAATTTTGGTTAAGAAGGAAAAGCGTGTCAGAATTCCTCACCTGTACCTTGGATCAAAAATTCTGAGATGAGGACCACTCCTAAAGCAGACTCTCTGGTTCTTCCTACAGCAGCTACACACTTATTCTCCTGGCATCCAAGGTCAGAAAAGTAGTCTGTGCTTTCTTCGAGGAAACCACTTGAAAACAGGAAAACTGAAACTGCAAATTAAGACGAGGCAAGTGGATCACTAGAAGTAGCAACAGAGTTCTTTGTGAAATGAGCTTTATTGTTTGGGAGCATTTCCACCTTTCAGGGGGGAAGGGGAGGATTCCTCATTTTCTGCGAAGGAGGGTATCTGCATGGAATCCAGATGGTTCAGAGACTCTTGACCCTTCAGCAGCACGTGACAACCCAGAAGCTGGAACAAGAACAGCCAAGCATGGTTATGGTAGGGAATCCGTTTTGGGCAAAGAAGACAGTTCCCAGGACATTTAAAGGCTATCAGTGGCCTCATAGGTGTCTATTTTTATAATTTATGTACAGATTCTTGAAATTTTTAAATCATGGAACATTTTAAGGATATATATA
>NW_012152707.1:672840-680680 GCF_000956105.1 Propithecus coquereli | reverse complement strand
TCTTCCTATCAATGCTGCAAGGTAGGGATTATCCACATTTTACAAATGAAGATGAGGCTCAGAGATCAACTGGCCCAAGGCCACAAACCTAGTCACATTGTGCTGCTGGGTTTGAACACAGACCCTGGAGCTACCAGTCTGTCTTTTCCGCACAAGTGCACATGTGCGTGTGTATATGTGTGTCTTTGTTTTTCCAATGCATGTCCACCACTTCACACTGCCTGTTATGTGCCAGGTACTGCATTATTTGTGCCAATTAACATTTTATATAAAAATAATTCTATTAGAAGGAATGTGAGCTTAAATACGCATAGTAATCAGGTCTGATCTGATCTACATTCATCATGCTTTTTGGGTTTGTCCACCTGCTTCCGTGGACTCTGGTTCCTGGAAGGCTAACAAGAACAACTTTTAGATGCTTGAATAGCATCTGTTTCCATACTGAGCCAGTGTAGTAAATAAACAGCAAATCGAAGAGTTAAAACAATGTAAAAAAAGGTTAAGGATCCATCCAGAACCGTTGAAGGCCGACCCAGACTTGTTCGTTTTTGCATGCCTGATCCTAGCACAGTGCCCAGCACAGAACTCTTCAGTAAAAATGCTTGCCTGGAAAAATTTATGCCCAGAGAAGGTGTCACGTAACAGACATCAAAGCCAACTTTTTGGATTTTCTTTTCACTCAGTGGCTGTGTAGTTACATGTTCATGGTTTGTCATTGTGTGGAATTTTTGATGCTATATTTGGGCATATATCTATTAAATATGCTTGTTGATGAATTCTAACTAATCTAGATGGAATCTTCTGGGATTTATGACTTGAGACTTTGAAGACTAATTTTCTCTTGGAGCTTCATCATCCCAGGGATAACTTGAATCTATTTGGTGCTTTCGAGAGTCCACACACAGTCTGTCCTTCAAAACATGCTTAACTTGCAAAGTGGTGTCCCCTCTCCAATTTTTACATTTGTGGTAGCTCGCAAAAACATTATTTTAAAGGGAAAAAAAACACCTAGAAATCACAGAGACAGTTATGGAAGGGCAATAGCACTGTATTTTCCAACTTCTGTTCTATTTTTACTCTTTATATTAGTTTTTTCTGGAGATGGGTGTGAATAGAGCCTCGAGCACACACCACAAAAATGCGTTCACTCCCTGTTTTAACTCTTCCAACCCCCTTCAGCCAAGGAGTGAGTTCTCAGTGTGAGCAAGGCGTGGTGGCCATGCCTGGGATCAGACCTGTGGTGGATTGACCACACGGAAAGTGCCAGGGAGGGTTGTCCTGGTGTTGGCACGGGCCACTCCCCGGTGCCTGTCTGTCCAGCTCTGCTGCCTCCCTTTCCTTCCTCCGGGGCTTGCTTCTACCCTAAAGTCAGAATCAGACGTGAAGCTTCCTTTTTCTTAAGGCTTCCCTGCAAAGCTCTCAGAAGCAGGTTGAGGGGTGTGGGCGGTGAGGGAAGAGCATACAGGAGGACTCTGTATCGCTGCTTTGTGAAAAGCAAACGCCGGTCAAAGACTGAGGCCAAATTGGAGACCTTGCAATTGCCAGAACACACCTGTTTTCCCTTTGGTCATTTAGTACCATTGAGAACCGGTGAGGAACGAACAGTGAAACTTGAAAAAAATTTTTTTTTAAAAAAAACAATCTTACCTTCTCTTTTCATATCTTCCAGCTTTAAGCATTTGCTTTTAGATCAAACTGCAGCTGAACTTAGCCTCGCAAGGAAATTTAATGACATGTATTCAGCTCCTGGAGCTTCTAAATGAGCATAGATCCAATAACTGTTCACTGAAAAGGCACAATGCATCCTCTCCTGCGACATCTCGTTTGTTGCTCACCCTGTGACATGGTGGCGTTGTTCCCATTTTGCAGATGAGTTAGAGAGACAGAGCATTTGCGCAAGGTCAGGTCGACAGACGTGGGTGCCAGGCCGTGGTGGGTGCGGCTGGGTTAAAAGGGGGAGCAAGCCTGTTCCCTAGACAACTGCCCACCGTGCAGAAGCGGGAGCGGGGAGTCAATATTCCCTTTTACATAATATGAGTTGCTTGTTAGAATAACAGAATAGTCATGTGTTCAGCCACATCGCTCACCGGTTATCACAGCTGACATGATAACTTGAGGTCCAGCGAATTTTCTTTTAGGGTGTGAAATAAATTCAAAGACACAGAGACTCACCAGTATCATTTCAAGTATCTGCACACTTAAACTTACTGCCGTCATCTTGGTAAACGGAACAACAGTTCAATTCTGAGTTTACCTCGGACGCTCAGGTCTAACTGACTCGTTGTCTTTGTGATCAGAAGGCTTCCTGGGGTGCCCTCACTTGAACGTGTGAAGATTGACTATTGGAGGATTAAATGAGTTCTCATTGGCGCAGTGCATTGAACAGTGCCAGGCGTATGCCAAACCACAGCAACGTCAGATTTCTGGACTCATCTTGGGGATCATTGTCCTTAAAGGCTAGGACCGTCTTTGTCTTTTAGCCTTGGACCTGGCACGTGTTGGCTATTCAACAAAGTCTGGTGAGGTGACAGGGGGAGAAGACAGGGCCCATGGGTCACTCGGTTCTGCCTAACCACCTGCACTGGCCACTGCTGCTATTGACCAGTCTCTCCAAGACAGTACAGAGGAGTAGAAAACAGTGCCACTCCAGGCACAGTCACACACTGGTGCCAGTCCACAAACTGTGACCGGTCTGTGCCAAGATAAATTGGGACTGAGCATTTAGAAACGACTATTGCATTTACCATCACCTTGGCGGCCAAGAGCATGATCCACGGCCTCCTCTCATTGAACAAGGTGCAGACCAGTTTGGGCGATGCCACACTCACAGGGTGAGTTACCAGGAGTGTCATATGCGGTATGAGCTGTGGTCTAGCCATGCATGGTAGGACCACATTTTAATTCTTGACAGATGGGAGATATAAACAAAAACCTAAAACCTGGTCCTTTACCATGGATAGGGCTAGAGAACCACATGGGAGAAACCTAGATGCACTTGTCTTGTCAAAACATATGCAGTGATTTTACGACACTCAGGTCTGGAATCCCTCATCAGTGAGGCCAACTTTGCAACCTTGGGGACACATGACTGCCACCGTTGGTGGCCGTAAGGAGGGCTGCCTGCCCAGCCTTTATGTGCATCCTCAGTTGATCTCCCCAGTGCTGAGTGAGATTCTCAGGGTCTTGGCTCAGGAGCCTCGTACCCACCCTCATACACCCTGAACCATTTTGTTGCAAAATTGCATGATTTTGACCTCTTGAGATATGGGTAGGTTATTTTGCCATTGAATGAGCTTGTTTTGGATAAGGTCTTTTGCCATCGAAATAGGCTATTTAGGTGATGTGAGGAAATATAAGAGGACCTTGCTCTGATTCCAGCTTTCTGAGCTAAAATTAAGGGCCGCAGAATTCGGGAAGTGTTAAGTGCCACATTCGTAAGCGGGGCTGGATAGGCCCAGAGGCTGCGTGCAGTGCACGTTTCTGGCCGGTCCTCCTAGCAAAGAGCCTGCTAGGAGTGGAGTGCTGTAATCTATTCAGTTCATGCTGTTCCAACCAGCTTTAATCATCAAAACTTGAATAATATTCAAACTGCGAAAGGAACATATTTCTTGCTGAAGCCTAGATGTGCCAAAGGGAAGCGCCAAAGCTTCTCCATCTACCAATCTATGGTAACACATTGTAAAAAAAAAAAAAGAAGCACCTGGATCACTTTATGTGATGTGAGGAAACTGCCTTTTTCTACAATGAAATGGCACAATGATTTAAAATTTCCTCTGTTCCCCCCAGAGGAGAAAAATGATTTTCATGGAAGTTGCTTTTTTCCTCTCTATAAAGTCGCCACCTCACTTGTGAACTGGAGGGAGGCTTCCTCCTGGCCCTAGGTGTCAGACAAGGCCTGCTCTGGCAGCCCTGGGCAGAGGGATCCCTGGAGGGAGGGGACACGGGCTGTGAGACCTGGCGGACACAGCAGCTGGGACAGAAAAGAAGGTCGCAGGCGGCCGTAGAGAGCCTGTCAGGAAAGCGGCTGGTGCTGCTACCTTGCTGGGCTACAGACACGCAGACCACTGTCCTGTGGCCAGGGCTGCAGCCCCGTTCTGGATGAGGGCCGTGGTGATGGCCCTGCCACTCCTCACCTCCCCACGTGCTCTCCCTCACATCCCTGAGTGACAAGGGCGTTCCAGAGCTACAGCCCTGCTCAGGCTCCCGCCTAAGAATTGAATGCTTCCCTCCTTGATTCTGCAGAAACCACAAAAAGCCCATTTTTGTTCGTGAGGGCTCCTGGGGGAGGCTGCAGGGGTGGGGTGTGCACTCAAGGAACCGTCAAGTCACCCATCGACAGCCCGAACCGTCTGTGTTTTTGATCCTGCTGTGCCTCCCAGAAAGTCTGGCCTCCAGAAATGGTTTCTGATAGTTCGAATAGACACCTGGGCCAGGTACAATCTCCTGGATTCTAGGAAAAGGAGGAGGCAGTTGCTGTCTGGTCCTTACTCCTGTGCTTGGTGTGACTGTGGGCCACTGGGTGTGGGGATGGGGTTAGAGGATGAGAAATTGCTGTCTGGAGACTGAGCATGCAACACTGGGGAGGGTGGGAGCTGGTGCTCAGGCCTGCACAGTTACAATTAAAACTGAGTTTCAACTCAACAACAAACAAACGACTCAATTAAAAACTGGGTAACAGACTTGTGTAGACATTTGGCCAAAGACGATATGCCAATGGCCAATAAGAACATGAAAAGATGCTCAACGTCACCAGTTGCTAAGGAAATGCAGATCAAAACCACGGTGAGATACCACTTCACGCCCATTAGGATGACTATTATAAAACAACAACAAAAAATAACAACCGTTGGCGAGGATGTGGAGAAACTGGAACCCTTACGCACTGCACTGTGTGTGGAAATGTAAAAGGGTACAACCTCTACGGAGAACATTATGGTGGTTCCTCAAAAAATTAAACGTGGAATTACCATGTGATCCAGCAATTCCACTTCTGAGCATATACCCAAAAGAAGTGACAGCAGGACTGGAACAGATGTTCATACACCAGTGTTGCTCATAGCAGCACATTCACAACAGCCAGAAGGTGGAAGCAACCCACGTGTCCATCAGTGGTGAACGGACACTGGAGGCCGTCGTGCAGGAGGCTGGGTTGGCATATATACATGCCACGGAATATTACTCAGCCTTGAAAAGGAAGGAAATTTTGACACACGCTGTAAGATGGATGAACCTTAAAGACATGACGCGAAGTGAAATAAGGCAGTCACAAAAGGACAAATACCATAGCATGGTATTTCATATATGAAATAGCAAGAGTAGTCCAATTCATACAGACAGAAGTAGAATGGTAGTTGCCAGAGGCTGGGGGGAGGGAGTTTTATTTAACGGGTAAAGGATTTCATTTTGGGAAGATGAAAATGCTCTGGAGATGGATGGTGGAGACAGTTCCACAACAATGTGATTGTACTCAATGCCATTAAACTGCACATTTAAAAATGGTTAGAATGGTAAATTTTATGGTATGTATATTATATCACAATAAAAAAAAAAAGATTTCCAAAGTGATTCTCCTAATAAATTATTTTAAAAATTCACTTAGGAAGAAAATGTGTTAACAATTCAGCAACTTCTATAGGGCACTTGCTGTGTGTCCTGCTGTGTGCTGGGCATTGCATTGCATTTTTTATTTTATTTGACGTATAGTTCCAGTAATTGTGTATACCTGTGTAACCACCATCTAAAAGATAGAAAACCTTTTTATCACCCCAGAAAATTCCTTCCTGCCCCTTCAGTCAACGCCCTTCTCCTACCCAACCACTTTCTGAAGTCAGTCACCGTCACCATGGATTTTTTGCCTGTTCTCGGCTTTCTTGTAGACAGGAACACACAGTGTGCGCTCTCCTGTGCGCTCTCCTGCACCCGGCTGGTTTCGCTCTGCGTGCTGTCTCCGTGCCATTTACCCATGGTGACGTGTCGCAGCAGCTGACTCTCCATTGCTGAGTAGTATTCCATGGCGCGCACCTCGGTTCGTGCGTCATTCTCTGGTGAACACAGGATGGCGCTGTGGTCTGGAGATGGCGGCAGAGGGTGGGGATGTTAGCTAGTCGGTGGGGAGCGTCCCCGCGGGGTGGGGTCACCACACGTCAAGTTCTCGGTGCTGGGGGGTTTCCTATTTGACCAGCAGCCTCCCCAGAGGCGAATGGTCTCCAGGTAGTGGCATTTGGTTGATTTACACTGAAAGTGTGACATCCAGGGGACCAGATCCTGTGCTGAGCACATTTCTCCCCAGGGGGCTGTCACGCAGGGGGCTGGGTTGCCATCAGGAGGCTGTGTGGTGACTCAGTGCTGGGGATGGGGCGTCAGCAATGGCCTTAACAGGTGGGCCTCCCTGAGCTGTGGCAGGGGCACCCGCAGACCTGGCCAGATACCAGGGTAAGGGAGTGGGTGGGGGCAGGGCACCCTCTCCTCTGGGCAGGGCGTGGGTGGCCAGCCCCCAGCTCAGCCTCCTGCTTTCTGGTGTGGAGTCTCAGGGCCTCTGAGTTGCTCTTTAGCCACGTCAGGGACCTTAGTCTAGGACTGAAGTGCAAGAACTTTTCCGTCTTTACGGTGCCTTCGCCCTCTCTGCTGTGACCCGTTCTCAAGAGAGTTTATTTTGTCTTTGAGTCCAACTCTGAGGTCAGTGCCCCCCCATTTGCACCTTGCTGGGCAGTGTCCCATCTCATGATGCGGGAGGCCTAATGCTTAAGCATTGTGCTTTTGTTGCCGGGTAGATCTGGGCTCAAAACCCTAGGGGGCCACCTGGAAGCGGCATGATCGTAGGAGCTTGGCTACCTCATATGACAGCGCTAATAATATCTGTGTTGCCCCTGTCTGCCTGTAATAGGTCTGCGGTGAGGAGTCAGGGGTGGAAGGGAGATTCCTGCCTTCCAGGAACGTGGGCAAAATTCATCTGTGTGAAAGCTGAATTCAGCTAAGGTCAGTTTCCCCCATTTCCACGTTCCTGGGCAGTGCCTCATCTCAGGAAGTAGACAGTACCAGTACAGAGTGTGTGGGTGACAACTTTGCTGCTCACAGGAGCCCGTGGCTGTGTGGTCGCCAGAGCCTCCGTGTAGCAGCCCATCTGATGGGGCACAGAATGTGAAGCCCATCTCAGCAGGTCAGGGCCCGCTGAGCCCTGCCTGCCCACAGGGGACAGGGGACCTGGGATGGAGGAAGTGATCTGCTCTTGAAGAGGGTTGCCTCCCTAAAGTGGCAGGAAGCGCAGGAAGGTGCATTGCTGAACAGAGGGACTGCCCGCTGGTTCCAAGGAGCCTCTGGCCACGCCGGGGTCACCCTCAGTTCCCCTCTCTCCTCTTCCTTCTCTAGAAGCTTCTCTGCCCAGTTCAGATCCTGCCTGTCCTTTATGGCTTCCTAGGGAGCAGCTCCCAAGCCCAGGGGATTACCGACGCAGATTCTCGATATGACTGCTTCACGGCTGCGTGGGAGTCCCCAGCTGACCTGCCAGGTGCTCCTGGGGGAACCGATCTCCATACCTCTTGTTTATATTCCTTTGCTGATTTTCCTGTAAAGATCTAGACCAATGCTGGGCACATTGTATACTTTGGACAAGCGAGGGGCAGAGAAAGGGAACGACATATCTAAGGCTTGCCAGTCAGAGGCGGAGCCGGAACCGGAATCCCAACAACCCACAACAGCAGCATCCTGGAAGGGCGCGAGGAGGGGCGGGAGGACATCTGGGTAAGGGGTCGTCTCCTGAGATTCCAGGGCTGTTTCAAACTGCCCTGGGTGGAAAAATGCAAACTCTCTGGAGTTCTCTCTCTCTCTCTCTCTCTCTCTCTCT
>NW_012152707.1:622679-672790 GCF_000956105.1 Propithecus coquereli | reverse complement strand
TCTCTCTCTCTCTCTCTCTCTCTCTCTCTCTCTCTCTCTCTCTCTCTCTCTGTTTACTATTGTCGAATGGAAGAGGGATGATTTCCTAAAATGTATGACTCGATAAAGGATCCCTTCACCAGGGCGTGAAATGACTGTGCATCTGCATCTGAGCCAGGAAAGATAAACGTCGCTCCATTTTTGCGACAGCCGGGATTAGAATCTTTCCAGGACACTAGCCTAGTGTGTGCTTGTCTAAGTCCTTGGCCTTGGGGTCCCTGGTGAAAGCCCAGGCTGTGCTTGGCTCCCAGGCCCCACTCTCCCCCCACCCATGGGCTGCCCTGCCCAGCTGTGAGCCACACGGCCGGCCTGGCTCGGGTGTGTGTGTGGGCGCTGCGGTAGGGTTGGGGAAAAGGTGGCCTGAAAACCTTTCCTTGCCTTTCTGTTGATCAGGAAACCATAGGAAAAATACAAGACACTTCTTTGGAGGTTGACATTAAAGGTTCTAAAGGACTTTATCATAAATTTGGTTATTTCACAGAATAGTGTTTAATTAAGAAAGAAACTAATTTGCTAATCAAAAAAATCAGGAGTATAATCATATCTGTTCTATAACGTCAAGTGTATAAAAACAAAGAACATACAACAAAAGGCTGAAAATATGCCATGATATTAACAGTGGTCATCTTTCTACTTTAAAATTTTCCAGCTTTTTAAATAATCAGCATATTTTTCTTACTGGGAAAAAATTAAAATTTACCTAACAAGGAAAGAAATTTAACTGTAACGGTAGGGTTAATTTTGCCACTTCCCGCCCCTCCCCATGCTGAGCAATATGCGTTTGTGTACCTGCCGACACGAATACTGTTGAAAACAGAAAACCGACAGGCCATAATGTAGAAGAAATTTTAAACAACCAGTTCTTAAAAGGGGGAAAGGAAAAAAATCGTTTGATATACTCTCATATAAAAATGTCCCTCATCGTGAATCTCAGACTCACCTTAAAGGAATACTCCTCCCAGGATTCTGTTCCCTCCTGGGGCTCCTCCTGTAAGAGCCGAGAGTTGGGGGCTTTTATAAAGGTAGCGAAAGCAGCCTTCAAACCTTGAACGCTTACCTTGTTGAATGCCATGCCTGCATTCTCAAATAACTGTGCCCCCAAGTGGTCACATGTACCTGTAAATTACATGCTGCAGAAAAAGGTTGCAGTTAACCAGGTCTTGGACTGCAGAGTTTGCAATTTAATAATAATGATGAAGATAATAATACATAGAAAAATGAAATGAGAAAGGGGAGGAAGAAACAGAGAGAGAGAGAGAGAGAGAGTGTGTGTGTGTGTGTGTGTTTGCCTGGAGAGCAAAAGACAGGAAGAATTTTCTCAATGTTTACTGTCCCCATGCCCCTCCCAGAAAGGAGGAGTGTGTGTGTGTGTGTGTGTTTCCATTTGCAGGGAGGGCCTGGCCAGAAGAGGTGGGGGGTAGCTGTGGGCGGAGGCCTCCCAAGAAGAGACTTTGCATGCTCTTTCTCGGGAGCAATCCTCAGTGCCTTTGACGCTTGCTTCTCTGCAGCGGTGGCGCTATGATAGTCTCCTTGGCAGACTGCCAGAGGCTGTAAGTGTACAGAGAATTGTGTTTTAATAGAAGGCTTTCCCTCTGATACAGATTTAAAATGAGGAAGAAACTTTCTGTTCCTCAGCCAGAGCGAAATGCATTTTGAATCTTGTGAAATGTGGGTGATTACAAGCTCATCTTACATAATTTTATTATTTTCAATTGCTGCCCGTCAATCTCAGGTGATGGTTTCCTGGGAGCAGAAAAGAGGCAGATTCTGGGTGATGATTTAAAAAAAAACAAAGTCACCCAATCATTAGCAAATCGTACAGAAGTTTAGAAAGGAGAATAATTATCTTTGCGACGATGCTGTTTAAGATCATCAGAACTTTCATTGCTAAGTTAGGCACACAGAAGTGAATTGAGGACTATTTAATGGCCTCTTAGAAAATGTGTTTTCGCTTTAACAAAGCATCGAGGTTGGAGATTGAAAAAAAGAAAAACCTTTAAATCTAGCGAAGGAATGCTCTTGAATAACCGCATCTTCAGAAATCTGTGGCAGGATCGAGGTGGTCCACTGTCACGCCCACAAGAGGGCATTTTCTCATCAACTACGGTAAAAACGATTTGTTTTCTAAAGGGAAGCTGAGCGGCCTGGGGGAGGAGAGTGTTACGCAGACGCAGGAGCGGGGAGCGGAGACTCGCTGCTTGCAATTGAGTTGTACGTTCGCTTCCACTTAACGCCGTCCTGCCGCTTCGAGCCAGCACCACCGGCCAGGAATCTGCCCTCTGTGTTTACTCTTTTTTAAATGGCTTATTCCCAGAATGACTGGGGACCAGAGGAAGCCTTTACAGAAGTTTTCTCCAGACACGACGTGCCACATACTAGCATGTAGCCGACCCCATCCATGACTTCGGTACGAAATTGGATTTTTCAGATATTTTAAGACAGCTTCCCTAGGTCCAAGTTTCTTCCTTTATTTATTTAACACGTTTATTGAGTGCCTAGTCTGTGTCAACACTGGGCCAGATTGAGACTCTGTCCTGGAGGAACGCACATTCTCCATAAGGAGACTTGACATAAAAAGGGGGAACAAATACTGGAATATAATTTAGATAATTATAAATGTTATGAGGAAAAGTCACTGGGATAAGGAAAAGGGTAGCTATTTTGGACTGGGTAGTTAGGTGTACTTCTCCGATGAGTAACAAATAATAGTCTAATTTTGTTCGATCAACACCAATATTATTCGGATTACAAAGGTATTCAATCTTTTAAACTCCTTTCTTTCTTCAAAAAAAGTTATTTGTAATGTTTATTATTGTAGGGACCGTGAAACATGGTGAAAGCAGGGAAGCAACACGTGGTTGCCAGTTATTAGTCTGTTAAATAACATTAAAAAATTACCGTCTACTCTTTACCCTAGCATTTCACGAAACAATGCGCGTTTTAACACCAAGGGTAGGAAGGATAAAATCCCAGAATATAGGACAGTGGAATAAATTTAGGGTTTTGGGAAATTCACGACACTAGAGTTTTCTCATTTTTGATGGACTGTGAGAAATTCATCATGGATTGGTTCCACGAGTCCTGCTCAAGGCATCATCCATGCTTTCCCCAACCATGAGGACCAGGCCACACACAGTGATGTCTCTGCGGGTACCAGTTCTGCAAGCCTGCCCAGCCCACAATCACAACACACAAGAGCCAAGAGCAGAAGGTGGTCTGCTCCCCACCCTAGGATACTTGATGGGGAGTTCAGCCCAAAAGCTACGATGCCATTAGCGATCCATGTGAGAGTTTCTGAAGCCAGGAGTCAAAGCTTTACTTTGAACACTTATTTTTGGAGATCAAGCAGTATGGGCAGGGCAAATCAAGGAAGGCTTCATGGGGGAGATGAGCCTTGAACTTGGCCTTAAAGGACAACTAGGTATAAGGAAGAGGGTCATGAGATTATGATGGGTAATGTGTTCATATTTTAAAGTTAATGTGGAACATTTTTTGTTAATAAAAGCAACATCCATTGTGTGAAATTTTCAAGCATAACAAAGTAATAGTCTCTAATAAATGTATTGTCTAGAGATGACTGTTAATATTTTATTATATTTTCTTCTAGTCTTCTTGTTTTGTGTTTTTACAATAATCAAGACCATGTTGCACATGAAATTTTGCATCTCGCTTTCTTACTTTAGTATGCAATTAACATTATCTCCTGTCATTAAAAATTATCCTTAAACATCACTTTTGAACAGCTTCACAGTATTCCGTCATGCCTGCATGCTGTTATTCAGCCGTTCCCATCATATGTGTTTTTTTCCTGCTGTAACAATCTGGTAGATGTTCTTGTGTACCATTTTGGTCCACAATTTTAGTATGAGACAGATCTGCCAAGGCCCAGCTCTGAGGGTGATATGGGGCTTGTCACCTATTACCCACCGAGCCTCTATCCGTATATGTCCAGTGAAAATAATAGCACCAGCCTCATGGGGTTGTGAGAGTTACAGGAGATCATGTTTGGATAGAGTTCTAGAAATGGAATCACCAAGGTTTAATCTTTTTGATATTATATAACTTTTCAATTATAAAAGTAACATTCTTTATGGAAAATTTTAACAAAAAGAAAAACCATGCATAATCTCATCACTCAGAGATAAAAAAACAATTAACGTTTTAGAATCTATTATTTGTCACTTTTAGCAGAATTGGGATTGTACTATATATATCATTTTCTCTCCTGCTTTTTTGCCTCTGAAGCTGGTATTGCTTTTCCCTCGTCATTACTCATTCAGAAACATAATCTTCAAAGACTATATTTCATTATATCCCGTTATATTAATGTGTCATATTTTATTTAACTAATTTCCTGTTGTTGGATAGTTAGATAATTCAGTTATTTGCTACTATAAATAACATTGCAATAAGATGTTGTTGAGCAAATATCTGGACATTTTGGATTAGTTCTTTAGAATTAATTCCTGCGGTTGGTATTACCAAGTCAGAGGTAGGAACATCCCGAAGACATTCTATTGTCACATTGTCCCCAGAAAGGCTGTGCTGTTTTACTCTCCCATAAATAGTATGTGAACACTCATTTCACCCCACCTTTACTTATTATAATTTTTTTTTAATCTCAGTCTATTGGGTAGGTGACTAATGGTATCTCCTGGTCTCAATTTGTATCTGCTTGATTACCGGTGGGCAGGAGCATTTGTTTCTGTGTTTATTGATATTCCTGTCCTTTGCCTGTTCTTCTATTTCTGTTCATCTTTTTTCTTATTGATTTGTAAGAGCTCTTTATGCATAAGAGGATATTAACCTTTTGGTGTAACGTTGGAAATATTTTTCCCGGTTTGTCATTTGTCTTTTAAACTCATTTATGGTTTCTTGATTGTATAGAAGCCTTTAATTTGCTTGTCCTAGTCATCAGCTTTTTTCACTTTGATGTTTCGTCTTGTTTTCATGCTTAGAAAAATCCTTCCCCAACCTGACTTTAGATATCTATTCATTTGCATTTTCTTCTACTTGTTTCATGATTCATTTTGCAGATGACACTTTTTATCCGTTTCTCTCTTTTTGTTGTAAGATAGGAAAGCAATTTAACTTTTGTTTAATAGTTATCTAATTCTCCCAGTTCTTTTTTAGTGAATGATCTTTCTTTCCCCACTGATTGGAAATGCCACCTTTCCTACACTAAATTCTTGTGTAGGCTAGGGAGTGTTTCCAGGCTATGTATTCTCTTTCATTCTGACCTAGTGCTATATACCACGTTGTTTTAATTACAGAAGCTTTTACTTTGTGTTTTAAAATCTGGTATATATCATCTCCATTATTATTATTTTCCAAAATATTTTTTGGCTACTATCTCTGACACCTCTAGTCACCCAGATGAATTTTAGAATCATTTTTACCAAGCTAAAAAAAAAAAATCTTGTTGAGGGTTGTTTTTTTTTTTTACCTATCTATATGAATTTGATGATATCCACAAATTGATTTATAAAGAATTGATATCCCGACTACAATATTAAGTCTTCTCATTCAGGAATGTGTTGTTCCATTTACTGTCTCACTCTCTGTATTTATCTTAGTTTACTTTCATATCTCTCTGTAAACATTTGTGGTTTTCTTCATATGAGCTCTGTGCTGTTCTTAGAAATTTCATTCCTAGATGTTACATACAGATAGAGTGAGATCTTTCTGTCCCATCGGGTTTCTAATGAGTTATTACTGGCAAATAGGAAAGCTGTTAGTTTTTGCACATTTATTTTGTATCTTACTAGGTTACTGAACTTTCCTATGGATGGAACATTTTTTAAGGCTTTCAAACATGTTGACTATTTCACTAAAAGATTATATGTACATCCAACAGTGTCTGAGAGAGCTTATATCATCATTTTTAAGACTTTTTACTAATTTGAAGAAAAACAGCATCTCATTGTGTCTTATATACTGTTTTAATGGAATGTCTTTCTGACTCTAATTCCGAGTCCTGGTAATGTCATCTGCTTGGGACACGCAGTGTGAGCTGCAGTGACACTTGCATGGAGGCCTCTCCTGACAGCCATGGGGGCTTCCAGGTGCCGAAGGGAGCAATTTTCAGGTAGGAGTTTGGGGTGCATGGCTCTGCCTTGTGGGAGAGTGGCAGGGGCTAATATAAAGAACGATTTGGGAGCCAGTTCCAGACATGTGTCCCAGACTGACTGGGGAGAGCCTGCTGTTGTTGCCGTTAGGTTTAATTTCACCCAGATGTACATTCACAGCCAGACGAAGTTGGGTGTGAAGAAACAAGGAGACATCACTTGCCCTGTGTTGATCCCCGGAGGACACTCAGGGAATCTCCGTTCTCAGCGCAAAGATAACCGCTTGAAGTGAGCAGAGGAGAAGAGGAAGGCCGACCAGAAACAGGACTGTGACATCCAGCCTTCCCTCTCGGCATCGGCACTGAGCTCACACGAGTTAAGGCCTTCTATCAGTTGCGGGGAAGGAAAGGATTTCTCCTACCCTGATTCTTCCTAGCATATGGTGGGAGGTGGCGGGCGGAATCTCCCCACGTCCCCACACAGACGGCTTGTGAATGTTCCGATGGTGCGCGTTTCCTCCGTTGGACGAACAACTCATCTTTTACTCTTTGCTTTTTATGCCAGTTTGGGAAGGTTGTTTTTCTCCCACTTGAAAATCTTCCTCGGAAGGAATATGTTGCCATCAGCAATTCCTCTGTGTTGTAACTATCTCCTATGAAGCCAGACTGTAAGGCAATGAGTCTTCCCTCAGTAAAACCCAAGCCCATTATTCACGGTTCAACAAATATCTGAGTGCCTTCTGTGTGCCAGGCATTGTGCTTGGTGTTGGAACTCGGCAGTCAGCAAAAACGTGCCTGGTTCTTTCCTTCAAGGAGTTTACAGTCTACTGGGGGAGACAGATGTTTATCAGATGGTGCAAACAGCAGTAAGCACCAGGAAGGAAGGTAGTCTGTGCTGTTGCAGGGAGCTTCACCTCTTCTTGGATTCAGGGAGTAGATGGCAACTGATCGGAGATTTAAAGGAATTATTAACCTCAGGATTTAAAGGGAGGGTGAGCTGGGGAGGGGGTAGGAGGATACGTTCCAGGTGGAAGGGATGGATGTGCAGGAGAGAGTGTGGCATCTTCAAGGAAAGGCGAGAAGACCAGGGAGGCTGGCGCTGAGGAAGCAGGGGGTGCATGGTGCAGGAGGAGATCAGAGAATTAGGAGGGAGAGACCCTGCAGGGTCTGGCGGCCACATAAAGAATCTTTGTCTTTATTGCAAGAGCACTGACTGCCTGACGGTTTTTAAGCAAGGGAATGGCATTTTGCAAAAATGGCTTTGACTACCACGTGGGAACCTACTGAGGAGTACTAAGGAAGAAGTGGGGTGCAGTTAGGAGAGGACTGCAGGGGTCCAGGCAAGAGGTGATGGCAGCAGCTAGGACTGAGGGGATGGTGCAGATGGAGAGAGGCCAGTGGGTTGGAGATATCTGGACAGGGCGTCAGGCCTGGCTGGTGGGTTGAAGCTGGGAGGTAAAGGAGAGGGATGTCTCAAGGTGATGCCTGGGTTTCTGGTTTGAGGAACTGGATGGGTGAGGTCCTGTTGTTGGTGCTGGGAACCTGGGAGGGGTCAGTGTGTTGGAGAAGGCTGAGTTTTGTTTGGGACTGGGTGTGAGGGCTCCCGGGACGTAGCCCTGGTGGCAGATAGGCAGTTAGATGTGTGGGTCTGGCTCTGGCTCAGAGGCGAGGTGAGGGCCAGAGACATAAACTTTGAGGAATTATCCACACTGGATTCAGGGAGAAGGATCTTAGTGGGAAGCGATGGGCTATCGGTCCCCAGTCCTTTCAGGACTTCTTGCCGATTCTTGCTGTGACCGCACTCTGGCTTCAAGAGACGGTGCTTTCCCAGGTGTGGAGGAGGGCATTTCCTGTGCTGGCTGAGTCAAGGCTCGAGGTAATAAAAGGGGCATAAACACAGGGAAACCACATGTCTAAATAATCCCATCTATAAACTCTTGCTCACTTGCCAGACTCTCAGGTCCCACCCTTCAGGAAGGGTCTCTGAGTGCAGAGGTGGAACTAGGGAGTCTCTCCTGCCCCCTCCTTCCTCTGTCCCAAGCCAGTCCCTCCCTCCTGAACAGTAGACCTTAAAGTACATTGCCCAGTCATTTAGTTACATGGGTCGAGAATTAAATTGTTAGCTTAAATTTGAGATCCTCATACATGTAACTGTACATTTAATAAATATTTATTAAACACCTACTATGTGCCAGGCACAGCGGTATGGATAAAGATGTTGAAGACAAAAGATGAAATAGATGGATTATAACGCTAATGTGACAAATGCTGAAATGAGGGACAACCAAGTCAGGTAAGGGAGGGGCCGTTCAGTGGAGTGAGGAAAGGGCTAGGGTGTGTGACATGTAGCAAAGGTCAGGGCGGCGGTGGTGCCAGAGGAGGTGTTTGGGGAACGTGAAGTGGCTCCCACGCCTGGAGCACACGGTGTGTGTGTTGGAAAGGTGTGTGTGTGGTTGGGTAGCATGAAGGGGGCAGGTAGTGCATCATGGGGGTAGGTACAGGGAGATGGGGTGTGACCTCCAAGCTGCCAATGTGAATAGCGTCCAGATAATGCAAGGCCTCGAGGAGACATTGTGAGGTCGGCCAGATTTCCCCCTTTTGTGTGTGCCAGAAGAGTTTTCTCAGCCTCATCCATTCCTGCTGTTGGGAGATGAAATGAGACAAAAATATCCTTATTCTTCTTGCGTTGGAAAATGAAAGCTTGGACTGGAATCTTAACAGGTACTCCTGATTCTGCCTTCTCTGCTTCCCAGATGTGGAAATGGTGGTTCCCAACATCAGCAGTGTTGAACAGCTGGCTCTGAGGGTCTCCTTGGGCAGTTTTGGCAGAGCAGAGATAAGTTCCCAATCTGAGTCACTTAAGCCCTGTGCACGGACCCAATCTAATAACTAAGAACCCTCTGGAGAAGCCAAAATTTTAGTCATGGATGTTTTCCGACTCACATTCTCATTGAAATGACTTTTAGTTCCCTTTGGGAACCCTCACGTCCAGGCTCCTTAGGAAATGTCACAGGGCTCTGACCTAAGACCGCTGGGGCTGGACAGTTCCAGGGACTGGGGTGCGGTGGGCTTGTCAAGTGACCAGATCACTCCTGGATCTGCTCAGGGCTTGTCAATAGTTGAGGAATTTCAGAGAATGAATACAAACAAGTCCACACTGTTGCTCCGGATTCCGGTCCCAGCAGTGCTTGTGATTGCTGGACCGGGCCTTCGTCAGCTCCTACTGAGCGCCCAGCCCAGGTGGCTGTGGGTGCTGGGGACAGAGACGGGTGAGGAGGGGGTTCAGGAAGTGTGATGGGGATATGGCAGATGGAGACTGGCCGTGTGCTGCAGGGCTCAGAGCCTGACCAATGTATCTCCGTAGGCCAGTGGCACTGCGTGGACTGAATTGCTCTCTGAGGCCGGGGAGAGTCAGGAGGACCTGAGGATCACTGTCTTGAGGTAAAGAGAGGCTGGGACCCCTGGAGCTGAGGACAGAGCTATGAGAATTAGAGGGAGTGGAGATGACTATGACCAGAAGTATCTGGGCAGGTCTTCCAAGCACCTGGGCCTGGACAAAACAGTTTCCCAGGTTCTTTCAGAAGTTAACCATCCTGCATTTGGTAGCAGGGGAGGTTGCTGGGTACCCAGCTTGGGCCAGGGCACGAACACATGCCCAGCTCTCTTCTGCTCAGGGGTCAAAGGCAATGCTGCAGAATTCCTCCACCAGATTGGATGAGGCTGGCTAGGGGTCCACAGGATGCCCTGAAGATCACATACCTCCTCTCTAAGAAGCCCGCAGCTCCAGTGCCTTTCACAGATGGGAAGTGGCAGATCTCGGGCCTGTCGAGGGAGATGGCATCCTTCTCCCTCTGCTTCTGACTATTCGACTGTTTTCCAAGTTACCTTTAATGTTGTAAACCACTGCTTGTCACTTTGCCAAATTTCCATGCTCTTACTTAAAGGTGATTCACGCACTGGATGTTTTTGACATTTGAAGATTACTTGGTTCTTTGGGCAATTTTCTTGTTTGCCTTCAAGAAAGTGCCTGCAGTTCTCTATTTCAGCTGGGGGAAAGGTGAGGCCCAGGATGCATGTGATGAATCGCTGGAACTGTGAAGCGTTGGGCCTGGTGAACTTGCGGGGTGTAGCTCAAATAGAAGGCGTTTGCTACTCAAAGCATTCAGGCAGCTCCTCGACCTCCTGTGGGGATCACTCGTAGTAAAGCTAATTCATCTGCAGAGTCACACTGGCACTGAGGTGGCCATGCAGAAGCCAGGCCTACCATTTCCACCCGGACATGCCCACATGCTGTGTGATCCATTCCGTTACCTCTGTGGCAAAGAGCGGGCACTCCAGACCCAGGGACATGGGTGTCACGGTATTGTCCTTTCCACTCCACTGAGCCAGGACTGCCATTACTGAACAGAGGTTAATTAAGAATTCTTGTCCTTATCCACTCACTTATTGAGATCCACCTCCTTCTCGTCCCTCCCCCGTCCCCTCTTCAATGCGGAATGGAGTTAACCCCACTGGAGGAGACAGAAGAAAAAGTGGCCTGGTCCCCACCTTGGAAAAAACCATTAATGTCATGGAGGAATCCACAGGTTCATGGCCATGTAGTGTTCATCTCAAAGTATTAGTTCACTTTTCTCATTAATTCTCTATTTGAACTGTCCATCTCTCCCCACCGAAACCCAAGTTCTGAACTTGTCTTCGACCTTGGCATTGAATGCCCCCCGTGTATGCCCAGCTTCCTCCCTCTCTTGTGTTGTTTGCCTTCCTTGTAGGTTCAGTGGGAGGCCCGGGTGCCCTGTGCAGGGTACAGTGGCAGCAGGAGCAGAGATAGTGACCTGAGGCCATCTGTGGTCACTATCAGGGTCATTTCAACTGGCAAATGGTCTGAGAAGAGGCAGCCGTTCTCACAGACGTCTGCAAACCCCATGCCTGAGCTGCTCAGCCCCCACCAGCTGCGTTGTTCCCCGGATGGAGTCCACTCCATTAAAGGACTGGAAAACAGAACTCTTGAAGACAGGATAAAGGATTAGGGATAATTTCATTTCAGAAGAAAGAGGCTGAGGAGGGACTTAATTGTCTTTGAAGGATCCTCCTGTGGAGGACAGAGATGAGTTCTCCATCTCACTGAGCGAGAGAAGACAAAGTGGATCTCAAATGAACGAGCCAAGTTTCCGGTTAATGAGGGCCGGCCCCTGCATGGCGGCGTGGGGAGCCTGGGTGGGAGAGGTGGGCAGTGCCGGGGAGCTGAGGGGGCTGCTCAGGAGATGTGCCTGGGGAAGGGGTGCTGCAGGAGAAAGGTGTCTCAGCCCTCTATTGGAAAGAAAATTTTAAAAAGCAAAGAATTAACACAGACGGTAGGACCGTAAGACCTCAGAAGTAGAGATCTCCAGGGGCTGGGGCAGCGGGGGTGGAGAGCAGTGTGAGTAAAGGGGAGAAGTGGGTACGTGCGGGCCGCGTCCTGCGGACTGGGTGGAGCGCGTCAGCTAACATGCAGAGGCCACGGAGGGAGAGCAAGACGGGCACATGGGGCCGGAGAGGTCAGATTTAGCCTTTACCCCTAGGCATGGGCAATGCCTGGACATGCCCCAGTGAGGGAGTGACCCGTGAGGGGATCCTGAGTCTGGGGTATCGCCCCCTGGCGATGGGGGAGCAGAATAGCGCAGTCCCATGGTCCAGCCTGAGGATCCTTGCAGGTCTCAGACCCATCTGCAGCAAAAGGAGAAAACACCGACACTGCGTAGCGAGGTTTTCATAGAACTGAACGTATTGCATTTAAAGTGTGGTGCTTTGTTCTAAGATTATATTCTATCAGCCAAGATTCTTCGTAGGAAGCAACAGAGACCAATTCTGACTAATTGGAGAAGAAAAGGAATTTATAAAAAGAATATTAGGCAGTCCAGCGTCTCCAGGGGGTGGAGAGCCAGGCTCAGAGGCCACACAGCCAGGAATGACTAGCAGTCATGGCCAGATCTGGCCTGGCAAGGACCCCGCTACTGCCCTGCTGATCAGACCTCCTGCTTGTGCTCCAACACCGCCAGCTCCAGACAGTGGGTGCGGCTGCTGCCGCCGTCCTGCATGCCCCCCACCCCTCTGCATCACTGGTTTCTGATGAGAAGTGTGTGTCGTTGAGCGCAGCTGGTGGAGCAAGGGAGATAGGCGTGTTTGCTCTCTCCAGCTTCTGTGGTGGAAGGTGGGCTCTGCTTCCTCAGCAAGACCCTTCCCAGACACAGGACAAGGGCTTGGGTGCTAAGAGCCACAGGGAATGATGGGCGTGTCTTCTCTGTGTCCTCCCTCTCTGAGTGAACACGCATATGTGTGTCCAGGTGTGTTAAAAGTGTTCTTTCTTTTGTGAAGTGAAGGTGCTGAGTTTCTTTGATGTTTAAAGCAGTATTGTTACTTGGAAGAATATGAAGATGGAAAGCTATTATTGGTTCCCAAATGTTTTAGAAGTTTCGGAGGCCGTGAAACCCAGAACAGAAGACTGGGACTGTAGTGCCTGGGTCCAGATCTCTACCCAGGCTGCTGTGAATGAGCGATACAGTCATCCTGAGGCTTTGTTTTCTTAAGTGTATGACAGAGATAACAACACACGGTTCCCAGGGTGGTAGAGAGCAGTGAATGAGGAAACAGGGTCAGCAGCAGCCAGTAAGGATGGTGACACTGTTGGCTTTCTACAGGCAGATCCAGACTCATCCGGAATACTTCAGCGTCTGCTGTTGTGCCTGCTGGAGGTACCTGAGGACATACTGGGTCCCGGGGAGCCTTGCTTGTTTCTTCTCTGCTAACACCTGTGCCTGGAAGGCAGCTGTTTGTCCACAAACATTGATGGATCCCAGTTTCAGGAGTCCTAACCTCACAGAGCCTCCTCCCAGAAGAACACCCAGAACAATCCAGGGGCATTGGGTGTCTTGGAGCTGTAGTATGATTGTCATTTTCCCCCTCTGTCTCTCTCACTCCTTTGTCGGGATGGACAGGATAGGTTGTGCCTATCCACAGCTGCATGCCTCAGTTTCCTCGTCTGGCAAAAGGCAAATGACGAACCAAGGTCACCTGGCCAGTGAGTTGGTGACAGAGCCCAGACTCAAGTCCATTCTCTATTGATGCAGGTGTAAGAGATGCTACAGAGAGTTGCAGTCCCGGGCTGAGAAACTGCAGTCCTCTTCTGCCTGTGAGGTTCGCATTACCCTGCCTTTTGAGCTGTTCTCAACTCTCTGTCAGTAGATCCATTGTCCATGAATTTGCTGAAACTCTTGCTGGAGAAGCTGCTTTTTTATCTGCTGCTGCCTATAGGGTATGGCGAGTGTCTCAGCGTGTTGTCAGCTGGATATACACAGTGGTTCTCCTGGCCAAGTTCACTTCTCCTCCCCCTCCAGGGGCTCCATCTTTGTTCTTCTTCTCGCTGTACATACTCCCTCTTGAGTAATGTTCTGTGCTGCCCAAAGCAGTGTTTTCCAAATTCATATCTTCAGCAGGGCCCCCACCGCTGACTGCGCGATCCATAACACCAGCTTGCTAAGGGCCATCTCCCCTGGACATTCCCCAGGCACCCCCATTTCAACCCTTCTGAAACTGATCTCAGCCTCTCTTCCCAGCCCCATCCACAATCTCTTTCTCCTTCTGCCCCCGGCATGGAGCCATTCCCCAGGCTGTCTGCTTCCTTCCCACCACTGCACCTGTCTTCCCCTCTCCACTCCCACCAGGACCCCTGCTCGGGTTCAGGCTCCATCATCTCTTACTAGATTTGGCAACAACCTCCTGACTTGTCTCCTGGTCTCTGAGCTTGTTCCTGCCCGTTCATTCTCCACCCACAGCCAGAATGATCCATCCAGGGCACAAATCGATTCTGACAGCCTTCTGCTAGAGCCATGGCTTAGAGATGCCATTTGGAGATACACATACGTGTGGCTGCTGTGTGTGGCTGCACGGAGAGCCAGAGTGAATAATCCGCCTGCAGGCATTTACGCCCCAGTGAGGACGAGTCACACTCCTCGGCTGAGCACATGTGACCCAACTTGCCTATATTGAACTGCGTGCTTTGGGTGCCTCGGCTCCATCCTTCTAACAACCCTGTGCGGTAGGTGCTGTTGTGATCCCCACGTTACTGATAGAGACACTGAAACAGAAATGAAGTCGTTTGTGCACGTTAACAGCAAAGCCATCGTGAGAGGAGGATCTGCACCCAGGTGGTCTTGGATCTGGGATTTTCATTTTTGATCACTGAATTGTCTCCCCCCTGGCCTCACCTTTTTCTGCAATTTTCCCCATGTAGACCCTTTGGCACAGCTCAGCTCAAGTGCTTGCAGTTCTCCAAGCACAGTGGGCTCTTTCAGCCTGGCTTTTTAACATTCAGTTCCTTCTGTCTGGAACATCTTTACTGTCACGACCCCCACCCTCTGCTGAGGCTGTGTGTGGTGCGGAGAGATGACCCAGGAAGGGGATCACCTCTTCCAGGAAGCCTTCCCTGAGCACACCCTTCTCGCATGGCTGGGACAGACGCCTCTCCTGTTTGCTCTGCAGCACCTTCTCCTGTCTCATAACTGTCACTCTAACAGCCTGTTCACCTCTCCCTTTGTCGGGACTACAGTTTCCTTGAGTGGGGGGGTCTGTCACGCTCAATTCTGTATCCTCAAACCTGGTGCAGTCCCCGCACATCGCCGTGTTCATGGAAGGGGCAAGTGGATCCACAGCCTCCGTGGCATGGTCCTTCCCTGTCACTCTAAGCAGTGGGCTTTCCCGACCGGAGAGGCCTGGTCCTTCCGGCCTGACTCCCTACCCCAGCCCCGCTGGACCCCTCCACGGAGCCAGGGCTTGATCCATGGTCTTCGTTGCTGCCCACCTGCGTGGGATGGAGTGGGCACGGGCTCTGTTAGGACCCCCCTTGGGAGGGCGTCCCGAGGCTGGCCATCCCCAGCTGGTCTGGGGGCAGATCCCTCCCGTCTCTTGCCCCCGTCCAAGCAACCTGTGGGCTGTGGAGGTCCACACGGGAGTCTCCGAGGGGCCAGCAGATCCGGTGCTTTGGTTTCGAAATGTTAGACTTCAGCATGATTTAGTGCCCTGGCATTTCTGAGCTAGTTTACAGTAATCAGGCATTTGTTAATGTTCACTTTCTCCTCCGCGGACTGTTGCTGACACAGGGCTTTTCTTTGTTGATTAGATTTAGCCCTGTGCTAAACAGTAACCAGTGCGGGGCGGTGGGGAAAGCCTGGACTCCAGCAGCGACAGTAGCGCGGGCAGCAGGGATGCGTGACTCACTTTGTCCGCGACTTACCCCCTCCGAGTCTCAGCTGTTTCATCTGTGGGACGGGGCTAGCCCTGCCTCATACGGGAGGGTTCCTGTGAGAATTAGAAGAGAAAGAACGTGGAGCCCTGTGTTGACGCCCTGGATCCCGTCCTCCCTGGCCCTTGGTGCCACGTTAGGTCTGCCTTGTGGGAGAGGAACCTGCAGGCAGAGAGTGGGCATCGCTGCTTTGCCCCCGGCCCTGTCACACCCTCCCATCGGTGTTTTAGGGTCTGGAGTCGTAGACTACAAATACCAGTAGATTGTCCTACTGACTAAATTAAAATGGATCGAGTCGGAAAACTAGGCTTCAGGATTCCCAGGCCAGTCTGACTTACCCAAGAGGAAGAGCGTCTGTGAGGTCAAATTTGTGACTTGGAATTCTGAACTTTGCACATATGTGTCCCGCCTCCGGCCACCTTGGGACCGTCCCATCCTCTTCCTTCTCTCTTTCATCTTTGCCGTGTCCGGAGTCCGTGAAGGTGGAGGCCAGGTGAAGGCTCCCTGTCCCTCTGGCTGGGCTGGGCACCGCTACTGCACGACCTGCCTGCAGTCTGCTGGCCCACGCTGTGGGACCCGGCCGGCCGGTGCGATTGGCTCAGCCGAGCAGCCCCGTGCCTGTCACACTGTGCTTGATTCACTCCCTTTAATCACCCTGCACTTGGACGTTCCATGTTATTGTCAGGGCAGCTTCTCAGTTTCATTCTCAAAGCTTGTCTTTGCTCTATTCCGAACAGATTTTTAATTGCCCTTTCCCTGAAAACTGTTGAGCAGAATGAGTCTTCAGGACAGAGTGGCCTCAGGAGGAGCCCGGCGCTGGGCGCACGCGAGCCGGGTGAGGAGGCTCAGGCGGCTGCCCTGTGGGGGCGGCCGTCCCTCCGCGTTGGCTTTCTTTGCTCAAGCCAGGACAGTCCGTCACTGGCTCCTGGGCAGTTTGTTGAGAGGAAGGGACGTGGGCTCAGCCCGTTATTCCGGGATTGGGGTTCCCGTCCCAGCTCGGCTGTTGATGAGCTGGAGGACTTTTCGCAACCCCTTCTCCTCTTGGATCGGCGTCGCTGAGGCTAGATCAGTGCTGCCCGGTTTTCTCGCCTGATGGAACACGTGCAGAATGAAGTATTCTCCACACACTGAGATACAGGCCACGCATGGGCCCGGCCTGGGGGGCCGTATGTCACACATGGTAGCCATTGCCTGGGCCCCCCATTGGGACGCTCTGGGCCAGATGGCCATGGAGAGCCCCCAGCTCTGCCTGCGCCCCCTCCTGAGCACCCCTGCGCAGCGTCCGTCAATAGAAGCCAATTGCTCGGCCAGTGCAAAGCTGTCCACAGTTGGAACTTGCCCAGTATTTTGGTTGCCCCTTGAGACCCTGTTTCCTCGCCTTGCTGGCTACCTCCAAACTGATCGTGTCACTGCTGCCTCCTGCCTGAAACTCTCGCTGCAAGAGCCCCTTTAGGCTAAAGGTCAGAGACTCAGGCTTCGTCAAGGGATGGGGCTTGTCTTATGGGCGGCAGAATCCTGAGGGAGCTCAGGGCTGGCCAGCTCCAGGGACCAGCTCATCCTGTTGGTGTTTTCCTCACTGCCAGTTCATGCGTCTTCATCTCAGGGCTGCACCAGCAAAGTGACTGCTGCCCTCTCTGCAGACCCTTTTCTACCTTTCTTATTTTTCTTTCTGCTGTCAACTGATAGATCGTGTTATTTTCTGGTAAAAATTCCAAAAGCAGAGAGTGCAGTGGGCTCAGCTAACTGCCACTGGCCTCGTTGGGCAGAGTTCTTTGTGCCAGGGCATCTCTGCAGAGCGCCTGCTGGACTGTGTCCTGGCTGCCTTTGGGACTAGGGCACATCCCTGTCAGCAGGGGCTCTGGGCGGGGCAGGCACCGTGAGTGGCATGGATGAAACTCATCCTCCCGCCATCCCTCCACCTAAGCCTTCCCCGACCTGCAGGTCCGGGCATAAATCCCACGCCCTGCCAGAGGCCCTGTCTGTCTTCTCCTGTCCTTTAGCATTCAGCAGAGACCATGGAGAGGCCAGGCCAGGACCCGTGCGGGTGCTTCTGTTAACATTTTCTCACTCGATTCAGTCCTCGAAACAACCTTCTGGGAAGCAGGTGTCACTATATCCCCTCTTTACAGATAGAGAAACTGAGGCACAGAAAGGTTTGGTGACTCACCCAGTAGTGTAGCCCAGGCTGCAGCCCACCCTGTGCCTCTGTCCAATGTTCCTTCCACCCTATTCTAGGTCTTTGAGCCCCTCCAACTCTCATAGTCTGTTGTATGCTAGACAATTGTTGGAGCCTGTCTGGTGGCATCTGGGTGGCCTGGACCGTGGTGACCTGTGGTCTGTCGGCTGCTGAAGGTGTCTGCTCCTCCCCGGATCACACGGTTGGGGCAGCATCCGCGCTTCCCTGCAGAGTGCGGGCGCGTGGAGGTCGGGCTGTCCTCTGCCTGGCTGTCTGCTCCTCGAGGGCAGAAGCAAAGAGTGTGTGGTGCAAAGTTACCTGGTTTGTCCTGAATGTCAGGAAGGTTTTGATGAGATTGAGATGTGTGTGTGTGTGTATCTATGTGTGTGTGTGTCTATGTGTGTGTCTGTGGGTAGATGTGTTTCTGTGTATATCTGTGTGTGTCTGTGTGTGTGTCTGTGTGTGTGTCTATGGGTAAGGGTGTGTCTGTGTGTCAGTGTGTCTTTGTGTCTATGTGAGTGTGTGTTCATGTGTTTCTGTGTGCGTCCATGTGTGTCTATGTGCCTGTGTGTATCTATGTGTGTCTGTGTGAGTATGTCTGTCTTTGTGTGTCTGTGTGAACATGTGTTCGTGTGTCTGTGAGTGCATGTCAGTGTGTCTATGTGTGTGTGTGTCTTGGTGTCTGTGTGTCTGGGGGTGTGCGTATCTACGTGTGTCTGTGTCAGTGTGCCGTCTTTGCGTGTCTGTGTGTGCGCATGTGTGTGCGTGTGTGTGCGTGTGTCTATGTGTCTGTGTGTGCGCGTGTCTATGTGTGTGTGTGTGTGTGTGTGTGTGTGTCTGGGGGTGTGCGTATCTATGTGCGTCTGTGTCAGTGTGCCGTCTTTGCGTGTCCGTGTGTGTGCATGTGTGTGCGTGTGTGTGTGTGTGTGTGTGTGTGTGTGTGTGTGTGTGTGTGTGTGTGTGTGTGTGTGTGTGTGTGTCTGGGGGTGTGCGTATCTACGTGCGTCTGTGTCAGTGTGCCGTCTTTGCGTGTCTGTGTGTGCGCGTGTGTCTGTGTGCGTGTGTGTGCCGGCAGGCAGGCAGAGGCTGTGCCTTGAGTTCCTGACAGATGACGCCGTGCTGCTCCAGGAGGCCTTGAATTTCCCATTCAGTGCCAAGCCCGCGAGGGAGCCAGTCACTCGCCCACACCTCTGCCGGTAAAATGCCAACAAGCCATTTACGTCCCCGTTTCTTAGAAAATGAAAACTCAAGTCATTCAACAAAAGCAGCCCTTGAATGGGTCTCGCCGATTTGCCTTTCAGGGCCCGGGCCGTCACAGAGCCGTGGCGGGGAGCCGCGGGCCTCAGCGGGGGTGCTGGTCCCACAGGTGGTTCCGGGGACGCTGCCTGGTCACGGGGGGTGCTCTTCGCCCACCTGCCTGTGATTTCTTCTCTCCCAGGAACGTGAAAGCGAGCGCGTCTCCACACCACGTGCTGGGCCGGGCGGGGCAGGCCTCTTCGTCTGCCGGGCTGTCGCGTCACCACCTGACCTCCTCTGCGCCAGCTCCTCGTGCCCAGGGTCACCTCTCTGCACAGAAGGGCTCCTGGCCCGGAGCTGCCTGCCAGGGGCTCTCCGCGGCCCTGCCGGCTCTCGCCTCCCGATCCTCTCCGAGAGCTTCTTAAGCAGCTTGTCGCGTCGTATTCTCACAGGTCTCAAAGAACTCTGCACTCGTGTTTCCCTCAGAGCGAAATGGCCCTGTGATTTCTGGAGTGTTTGCTTCCCCTGCCGCTGGGCGGGTCTGATGATGGCTGTGGGGTCGGGCAGAGAGGCCTGGGTGCCCTGGGAATTCCATGCCCTCCTCCCTGGCGGGGGGGTGCTGGCTCTTGCTCAGGGGCCTCCCCCTGGGCTCCATGTCCATCCTGGAGTGTCCTGGCCAAGTAACCCCAGCACAGCTGTGTCCCCCATGACACCGGCTCCCACAGTGACGGGCTGTGCATGTGAAACCACAGCCACACGCTGTGTCCCTGAACAAGGATGGGGAGCTCTGTCACAGACAATGTGTGGATCTCACATCACACATCCCCAAAATGTGTCCCCAAAGCCTTTGAGGAGCGTCTCACCTCCTGGAAACTTCCCAGTCCAGACCATGGCTCCTCCCTCTCCCCCACGCTACTCACCACCCATAGGGACCTCTCCGATGGCTCCCAGCCCTCCACCCGTCACATCCGCTGCAGCCCTGACGTGCCGCTTCTTCACATGTGGCTCCCTGGAGGACAGTGTAGCTCTTGCCACTTCTCTTGGAATAACAGCACCACCCACCGTTCCTCCGACGAACGGTGGGTAGAACCAATACTTCTAGAACAAGTACTTGGGGTTTGCTGTTGTTAAAGGTGGGAGATGAATCTCAGATTTAAATCACACATTATAAAAGTCAGTAAATGATTATTACGTAGTTCCTCTAAAATGGAACTTTGGGAGCTTCTGAGCATGCCTGCATGTGTGTGCATGTACATGTGTGTGTGCCTGTATTCATATTAGGAGAGAGGATGCACGGCTAATGGAAATCAGACTCAGTCACCAACTGGTTTGTCTCTGGCTCACTTTGACTGCTAGACACTGTTAAATTGTTTCTATTATTTGTCATATATGGCCTCATTTATTACCAAAGTGGACCACTTTGGCTATAAAAAGTGACAAAGACAGGAAACATAAAGAACATTTATGTGGAACCACCCCAAGTTAATGAGGAGCCTAAGAATGATAATTCTGCAGTTTGCCTCAAGGTTATTTTTACCAGATTCATAAGTTGTGATCATCTGATCCAAGTTCTTATATAGGTCATCTAAATGTCCTTAGTACATTGAATGAGAGGAAGAGAGAAGAGGATGGGGAGGGCAGATAATACAGAGATAATTTAACTAGCTTGCCTTTTTATTGATTGGAAAAAATTATTACCAGCAATGTGTTATTTGGAAGAAGAATGTACAAATCTTTCTCTGAATCCTGCTTTATCTCATCCTTGAGATAACATTTGAACATTACAAAAACACTGCAGTTGGTTTTTCTTAAGTTCACAATGCATGAATTCCAAAGATCAAGTCACAAAAGTAGTTTTTATCTATTTCTGAAGCTGATGCACATAATTAAGTTTCAATTATGTTTCAGATATGTTGGTCCCCAAACCAAAATGTCATTTCTTTGTCAACAAATCAGTCTTTCCTTGCACAGCTAATTTAAAGGAAATGTTGTGTATAACTTGTTAAATGGAAAAATGTGGAAATGTGTCTTTATGTATAATGAATGTTATTAAAAATGGTCTTTTAATGCTCATTTAATATAATCTTTGAATAATATACTCATATAAAATATTTAACTAAAAATCTCTTTTACCGTAAGCCATGCAAAAATGATAAAATGATTTTTTTTTAATTGTAGGGGGTTTGTGAAATTATAGATTACTCTGACAGGAGTTCATTAGTCAAAAACAAGATTGGAAATGCTGATCTAGGGACACAACACCCAGGGATCACAGTAGGGAGCAGGGACAAGGGGAGAGAGGTGGGCCTGGGGAGGAGCCTGTCCCAGTGGGGTGTGGAGTGCGCAGCCTCTTCCTTGGGCACTGGCAGATACCCCTCTCACCCCCCACCCGCCAGACCCGGTCCCCACAGCACATGCCAGAAGCTATGCAGAGGTGAGGGCACTTACTAGTGTTGCGTTTACCTCTTGTTTCCTCAAACCAAGTCACAAGGAAATGTGCATCCTTCCAAGAACGCAACCCCAGCTGGGTAGTAGGGTGAGCCCCCTTCGTCTGTCCTGCCCTGTTGTGAAGACGGGGTGTGAACTGGAGCCACAGATGGAATGTGGCAGATTGTCTCCCCAAACCGCAGCCCCGAAAGGAGTGTCCCCCAGCTGATCCCTGCTAAGCTGCTTTGCCAACTTGCCTGAGATCAGACCAGGTGTACTGGGTGCAGGCGACAGCATTTCCAAGAACTGGTTGTCATGTGACTTGGCAGAACACTAGCAGCCAGGCAGGATTTTGCCTCCTGCACCATTTGTGAAAGACAGAAGGACCACAGGAGCCTGGTCATCCAAGCCAGTTCTCTATAGGGCACAAATTGGAGCCCAGAGGTGGGAAGAGGCTGCCCAGGGCCTCGAGGTGGCCCAAGAGTATCCCATGTGTGCATTCTTCTAGGGAACCTGGAGTGGTCTGGGTCAAGGGTGTGCCGTTTAAAAGATACTAATCACTGAGGAGGACTGCGCCCCTCCCGTGCCCTGGGGAATGTCTTTGAGCCTGGGGAGATGGCCTCAGGGCCATGGGAGAAGCCCTTGGGAGGGACAGCCAGGGATCTTGGAGACAGCTGGAAAGGGGATGGTCAGGGCAGAGGGGTTAACTTAAGCAGCAGCAGAAACTGTTCTGCTGTGGTCAGGCTCTGTGGGTATTTTGTGACCCATCCTGCGGGAACATTTATTTGTATCTATTCCAGCTGGTTGACCTGCCACAGCCCATCCTCAAATGTATCAATCCAAGGTACTATTATTTATAGAATCATTGACTCATGAGCTCCCCAGGGCTCCTGTGCCAAGTGACTTCCCAGCCACTGCTGTCACCTCCAGGGGCAGGATTGTGTGGCCCAACTGAGGGGCAGCCCCTCCACCAGTAACTTTCTCCCTCTGCTTCTGGTTCTTTCTGCCCCTTGGGGTCGCCCAGAGCGCACCTGGCCCTCCTGCCTCAGACACGTACAGAGAGTGACAAACCCTCCCCATCGCCAAGAATAAACACCCAGGCAGCAATAACGTCTCCTTCCCCTGCTCTTCACAGACTTTTCATGTCCTCTTAGCATCTCAGTCTTGCATCTCTAAATGGGCTGCAGTTTGTCAACATCCCATGAAAGCGTGGCCCGAGAACCCAGCGCAGTGCTCAGAGCAGCAACCAGGACAGCAAAGGGCAGGGTTGCCAGCTCTGTGTGCCAAGATCTCAGTGCACAGCTGGGCCTAGCTACGGCTGACAGCTCTTCTGGAAGCTTCTGTGTTCTAGCGGGGGCGATGCAGTTTGCTGAGAGGATGAGGCGTATGCTAGAGGCCTTGGAATCTAACCTCTAAAGGGGCCACATATGGCCTTCAGAAAGAACATTTCTTCCAAGGCCTTTTTCTGTTCTAACCAGAACAGTAATAGCGCTCTTTTACAGAGTGATGGCTTGAGACGTTACACGGTTTGCTTACTGATACCCAGGTCTCCTGATCAGGTGCTTCACGCACCAGGTGAGCGGCACCTCTGAATGTCCCTGCTCTCCTTCCCAAACCGAGTACCTAATTGGAGCTCAGGTCCCCTGACACTTCACAAGAAGATACCAGCTAATTACACAGCAGAAAACGGTGCAAGAGCCAATTCTAAAAGGGGCCGGTGATCATTCGAGGCTGAATATTTTTACAGCGTTCTATATTTACACCAAGATGGAGGTGAACTTAGCAGTGTGGCGTTATCACAGGAAATGAATGAATCTGTCAAAAATCACTCTTTACCGAATGACTCCTTTAACCTGAGCTGCCAACAAAGTCTATCACAGTGGGAAGTTGTGCTTTGGATGATGTGTCCTGATGAAAAATTGATATTGGTGGAAATAACATTTTTAAAACTTCTAGGTGTTAACAGTAACTTTGTGTTCTCTGCGAGGCTCAGAGGGGTGGCGTGTTCTGCGTGGCCACATCCGTGTTTATTAGTTTATGACCTTCTGCTGTGGCATTTCATCATCGCGGCAAAATTGCCACCTTTCAGCTCCTATGGACAGTCGCGTTAAAACGGCTTTGAGGGAGAGATGGCTCATGTGGTCAGGCATTTGGGTGTCACACTCAATTGGCTAAACATAGTCATTTTGGGTTCTGTTATTGACTAATTTGTGTAATTCACCTACTGGGAAATATTTAAAGATAAAAATGTAAAATCCTGTCGGTGTATGAGCAAGGTCCTTGATGTCAGTTTTGTGACATATTTTTAAACACTGGAAGCTGTTCTGAGGAATATTCTGGCATGTTGTAGTTAAGTAAAACAATGTTGGAAGCCCATCAGCTGTCTGTCTGCCCATCTTCCTGTGCTCGTGGAGGCTCCTATCAGGGTAGCTATTTTATACCTGGGCAGGTCCCGTTAATAGAGAACGCCATTAACAAGGGTGCCAGAGTGTGTCCCCACCTGCAGCCTTGATTAGCCATCAGCATGCTCACAAGCTCATTTCTTGATTGGTGTTGAAATATGTCACACCCTGATGGAAGGTTGCAGGCTGTCACTGCTGATGGGTTAATGACAGAGCACCTGCCACACGGCTTCATTCGCGACAACAGCCGTGTAGAGGGAACAGAGTTTGGGGCTGTGTCTGTGGAAGGCCTTGGAGTGTCGAGCTGGGCAGGTCCAGGAGTCTGTGTGGGCAGATGTGTAGCGGAGCAGAGTCACTCTGGGACAAGTGGCTGTGTCTTTTTCTGTCCCCTGCGTGCAAGGTTTGGGCGGAAGCACTTGTTCCCCTAGAGATGTTTCGAGGTGTTTACGGTCTGGCATGGGCACAAGATTTTACTAGTTTTACCCAACTCCCATCCCTTCTTCCTTGCGTTCCATAATCACTTTACTGTGTCTTGTCTTTCGTTATGATGGGCGTCCTGCTCTCATCTCCTCTCACCTACCCAAACCAGCAGTGACCGCACACTGACTGCTCGCAGTGCCATTGCCCGAGAGCATCTGGGCTGTCATTTCCTTGGGGCAAGAAGGGTAATCTTTTTACCCTGACCTCCCCCCGCCCCGTGCCCCTCAAACATACTACGTTGCATTACCGATACTCAGCGTAGATGGCTGACATGAGTCAAACAATCATGTGTGGCCAAGTTGTGAAGAATGTCCCTCCTCGTGTGCCCAAACCCGTGTGCTGAATTGGAGCTCAGCATACCCTGAAAATTTCAGAAGATTTTAAAGATACAAGGAATGATCTGGGGCCTTTGGCTTCCCCAGCAGAGTCGGCAATGCCTCCCAGTACGTCTTTGGTATTTTGCTTTCTGACTGTCTCACCTTTCCCTTCAAGGCACCTCTCTGGACAATCCACGGAAAGTTCTCTGCTCTGTCCCTCAGCCCAAGTTGAGCTAGGCCAGACTCTGGGCTCTCTTCCTGATTCTGCTGCCAACTCAGGGTATAGCCTTGGTTGGACAAGTGTCTTCGCTTTGGGTCTTGGCTTCCTCATGTGGATGACAAGGGAGCTTGGAACTCATGGCCAACCCTGTGAGTTCCGATTGGGAACGTCGCCTCTCACCAGCACCAGCCTGCACTTGGGCACATGTGCGTGCATACTCAGCTACGCCCTGCTCCTTCATTAGTGAGCCAGGGCCTCTGAGGTCTGTCTTCCCCGTGGGAGATCCTTGCGTGCAGCCCAGGGAGCCCCGGTTGCTGGTTCTGGGGCTTTGGCACCCACGTGTCCCTGGGAGAGGCTGCATCGCGTAGCGTGATGTGCTTCTCAGCATGTAACCACCACCCAGCCCTGACGGACAGAGCAGTGCTTCAGTTTCGAGTTCTCACTGCACTCTACAAATGTTTCTTTTTTGCTTTTAAAGTGACATAAGCACCTGACCAAAAGTCTGGGAAATAGAGAGGAGCAGCCACTACTGTCATTTTCTAAGTTTCCTTCTAGTGACTTTTCAATGTATATTTTATGTTTTCATACTTGGCACTGTTATAGGCACTTTACATATATTAACTGCTTGGATCTTCTCAACAATCCTTCTGGTTTGGAATTAATGAACCCCATTTTGTAGATGAGAAAACCGACTCAGGGTTAAGTGAATTGCTGGGTATATTCAGCTGCAAGGGCTGGGATTTGAACCCTTGTGGTGTGACTCTGGGACCCCTCCTTCCACAGTGCAGTGGGATGTTCTCACATTTCACCTGTGTTTCCCCTGGAAGACTTGTGAAACCTCTTACTGGGCCTCACCTCCAGAGTCGGTGGTTCAGCGGAGCTGTTGGGCCGGAGATTCTGCGATTCTACCAACCCCCAGGCAATCACCAGCTGCTGCTGGTGTGGGAACCGCACATTGAGAACCACTACACCTTGCGCGAACCTAGTTCTGTATCCTAATTTCCCTACTCGTTCTGAAAGAATTCCCCTATGTTGCTATTTGGCTTCACAAACATCGCTTTCAGTGACTACATGATATGATGAATGTTCTTTAAAAGAAATCTATTGATTGTTTGATGCTTTGGAATTCACAAACCTGCCTTTAGCTCAGAGCTCAGGAAAATCACCCACAGTTACATTCCTCCCTGAGAAGGGCTCTCTGGGCCCTCCAGCTGGCCCAGAAGAGACAGGTACCTTGGGTCATTACGTAAGTACCCAATGCCATTCCCAGTTACCTAAATCTGATCCATTCTTCAAGGCACAATTCAGCTTTCACCTCCCCCAGGAAGCCTACCGTGCCTACCCCAGCCCACAGGGATCTCTTCTCTGCTCAGTCCCTGGTGCCCGTGCTACTGTGGTTGATGGTTTGGAACCTGGGAACTAATTTTGTCTCTTCCCGAGAGTGATCCTCAGATCCCAGAGCCACAGACTATCATCTCTGCAAGGCCCTCGGAGGGTGTTTGGTGCAGTCCCTTCATTTTACAGATGGTAAAACTGAGTCCCAGAGGCAAAGAGAATTGTCCCAGGTCGCACAGAGCACTGTCCCTCTAAGTCCATTTTGAATTAATTCATGACAACCACAGATTTGTGTTTGGTTGTCAAACGGTTGGTTTACATAGACTGTTTAAAATGACTTCCCAGATACCCCTACACTGAAAGATTGTAGACTTGAGATAGCCCAGGGGCAGCTGCTGCCCCTCCCTCCCTGCCACGCAGCCCGGGGGGCCGCCCCCGAACGGCCACTGTCTTGCTCGAAGGCCCCTCTAGCACCTGTGTGGGAGCCGCTGGAGAAGGCGCCTGGATCCTGTGTCCTCTTCCACACATTTACAAGGTGTCCACTGGAGCCAAGCCACCATCAGCTCTTCCTCCTCTCCTGGGGCTAAAGCTCAGTTCACAGGTGTCCAGAGTTGGCAGATGGGTCCTTTATCTAGACATGTGACCCTGTGTTCCGAGCCAGGGTGAAGAACGTCCATGCAGTGAATTGTGTGGGAGGAAGCCACCACTGGTCCTTCTCCGCGGGAAGGAAATATGCCTGAAGGCTTCTGATTTCATTATCTAACAAGTGTATTCTCCCTGATGTGGCTCAAAACGGGGAGAGAATTCCCAGCAGCCCCACCTCCACAGGCTGGGGCCAGTATCACATTTTACTCCAAGAAGGATAAGGAGACAGGAAAGGATTTGAGATTATTTTGGACATGGTGAGGGGGCTGGGGGAAGAGCAGGGCAAAGGAGGAACAGGAGGGGGCTTCTGGGTTCATCCGTGGAGATCCTGATGCCGATTCCTGCTGATGGCCAGCGTGCGTGCCCTGAGCTGGTGAAAGGCAAGAGAGTTTCTCCCGTCCTGCAGCCAGCGCCCCTTCAGCAGGGTGGCAGAGCTCCCTTGGGTTGGCCAGCATTTGTCTGCTCCCACGAGGTCTCTCCAGTCTCTTGGAGGATGGACATCTGCACCAGGCCTGGGTCTGCACCAGCAGAAGAGTTAGCTCTGTGGCAAGAAAAACCTGCAAAGCATGTATTGAAATCCACTGACAGAGTTACCGGCATTCCTGCACCACGGTGGCCGCAGACCTGTTACGACATTGCCCTGACCGCAGTGGGAGAGGCCAGCGCAGGCTACTGTTCTGACTTCGCTGCACCCCTGTCTTCAGGAGGGAGTGTGGTGTTTCGTGGGGGACAGGCAATGGTGTTGGGTGGGCCACAGGCCCTCGCTTTACCTTGCAGTGCTGTCCTGGGACCTGTGGGACACGGGGCTGGGATGAACTGCATCCCCATTGCAGCTGCTAAGAGAAGGGTGCTCACAGGAGGCTATTTTGTAGGCAAACGGGTTCCCAGTCAGATTTTCCAAAGCAATAATGGTGTCTTTGAAAAACATGAAAAATGCAACTGTTCAAGTACATTAAGTTTCCTCTGTCCTTGAGGGTGCATATTTGTGGGTACGCTCGAGTGTGTAGAGTCCTTTAAAACAGCCAGGCCCCGTGGGTCATGGTCCAAAGCCAAGAACCCCGTGCTTTGAAAAAGTGCAAAGCCCTGGTTTTGTTTTCCTGGTGGGGAGAGAAAGGCCTTGCCCAAACCCTCCCCTCGGGTGAGGGCACCAGGCAAGAATGCAACCCTAATTAGAACTTCACGCAGTTAGTAAATTGTAGTTCCACAGTGGACTGAAGCTCTCCTGATTTCATGCTTGGGCCTTGTAGCCAGGAAGAAAGAAAGAAACAGAGAGATTGAGAGTCCTTCCCCCGGGCTATTTCTGGTGAACCAGTTACTGGGATTTTATACACATTTTCTACTAAAGGACAAATATTTGGGTCAGATGAAGTGGCTTTGCAGGGGGCTGGGTTTTGACATGCTGTAAATAGTCTTCCATAATGGGGTGAGGCTGGCTACCCCGAGCCACTACTGTGCTTATTTGTTTTAATTTTTTTTCCTTTGCTCCTTCGCTAGGCAGAGGAGCCATTACTGTGCTTAAATCCTCATTCTCCCCGGGGCCGTGGGCTGTCAGTCCGGCTGCGAGCTGAGCACTCGAAATCTGGTGTCATGTGGGCCAGGCAGACTGTGCCTGTCAAGGTCTGAGGGGACTGTCTTTCCTCCTGCCCGAGGGGGTATCTGTGAGGCTAGGGGGCTGGGCTGGGGCTGGCTGAGGAAACCGATGATGACATTGGCATCGACAAGACCTACCTCTGCCTTCACAGAGCTGATGGAAACATCATCCCACAGCTCCGTGTACTCGGGGCTGGTGGGAGGCATCAACTGGGTGTGCCAGGGGGTGAGGAAGATATTAATTCCCTGAGGAAAGCACCCGAGAGTGGCAGCGTTTGAGTGTCACCTTCAGAGTGGGGCATGTCAGCAGCTATGGCGGGAAGGTGAGATGCAGCCCGGATAGTGGGAACCGAGTGGCCAGTGGCCAGAGACAGGGAATGCCTGTTGTTGGGGGAGAAGGGGCATTAGGAGATGGCACTGGGGAGGTAGGCAGAGTCGGGTTGTGGGTGATCTTGAAGGCCGTCCTGATGTGTATCTCCTTCAGGCTACAGGGAGCGACTGGAGGGTTCTGCGTGTGCGTGATGGATCACGTGTGCCTTCAACGATGGCTCTGCCCAGCGGAGGCTGAGCTAGGCTGGATGGGGGAGCGGCTAGAGGCCGGTGGGAACCAGAGTGTCCAGGCGAATATGACAGTTCCAAATGGGACAGTCACAGTGAGCATGACAGAGAATCAGCAGGGCTTGGGAATCAGTTTGTGTGACATGGTGAAGGGGAACTCAAGTTCAGCTCCCAGGTTTGGGGAATGAGCTGCTGTTGCACGTAAATCAATTTTCTACTCCACTAAGTTTATTCATTTAAGTACTCAAACTGGAATTAACTCTTTTCGGATGGAAAGCTTTCTAAATAGTGACCATTGAACATCACCCTCTGCCTTTCTAAGCAAAGGAAGTAGAACATTCTGTCGGCACAGTTTGATGGGACCCTTTGCTATGGACGGCTGTAACTGTCCTTATTGTCAGATGCCTCAAGGCCCACTGAGGTGTTTGGGACCCTTTGCCCTGGCACCGAATGGCCCTAGGCTACTGTACTTAGCTAGTTCTGGGTCTTCTCTTTAAAAAAAAAAAAGGAAAGAAAGAAAAGAAAAGAAAAACTGTCGCCTCCCTCCCTGTTCTTCCCTCTCTGCTTTCAGCTGTCACTTCTCAGTTGCAGAGCTTTCGGGACCCTCATCCTCCTGCTATTTCTAATCTTCCGCCCCGAGCTTTTCAAATCTACAACTCTTCTTGAAATAAATGTATGGCCATTATGATGGCTGTTTCCTTAGTTAACTGGTGGGTTTCTTCTAGCTACTTCCACATCTATAGCTGTATTGCAGACGGAGCTTTGAGTGCGTGGGAATGTTTTTGTATTCCTTTGGTGTTACCCGCAGTGCCTAGATGGTGCTGAGTGCATTGTTGAGACTCAGCAAATGTCTGTGGATTTAAGACATGTAAGTAGCTTTCTGTTTATTTTTCTCATCATCAAATGAGTTGGCCTTTAGTCCCTTGAAAACTTGTGTGACAAAACCACAACCAGGAGCCAGTTTTTCCCTCGCTTAAATGTGATGTTAATTGTGCGGCGACAGCCTGAGATGCTGTTCCTGCTTCAAGAGCAGAATGACTCTGCCTTTCCTCATTGTCTGTGGATTTGGGCACTGAGTGCAGTGCAGATAAAAGCAGATGAGTCACAGGTGTGGATCTGCTGGGTGGCTCCTGTTGTTAGTACAAAGCCACAGGTGTACATTCAGCGCTGCGAAGCCAGCAGAGGAGCCTTGACGATTGTGAGTGTCTCGGGTCAAGTTAGTTTTCTGGAGACTTGAAAATGCTTTGGAGATGCAGCCAGGCTTCCGCAGCCATGGAGAAAATGAGAATGATTTCTGCTGTTTGCCATCGGGGCACCATTTAAGCCCATGTCTTCCTAGGTCAACGTTTTCATGCCTGGAGCTATAAATTATAAAGATGCCTTAGACTTGGGTGCTGTGTCTCTGACTGGAAGCTGGGTCTGTTTATTTCCTTGCAGTTGCTAGGAGCATTTTATAACAGAAGGAAGGAAAAGGAAGATGAATGATTTTAAGCATATTTTCCAAGAGTAATGAAACCGAAAACACAAATTCCCACAGTCCAGAAAGTAACTGGTTTCCACCCAATATAGAACAAGCTCCCGGCAAGATCCAGACTCTCTGAAAATCAATCCCCCATGCTGTGCTTTAGTGGGGCCACTGGCTTGATTGAAAGCCCTGATTCAGGCAAACGTGTGGGCAAGGTGTATGCAAACCAGCTTCTGAATCGGTTACTAAAAACAACAGACTTGGGGAGATCAACAGCCATCTAGTCTGGTTTATCTGAGAGCAGCTGTTTATCTCATGGAACCTCATTTAGTGCCGTAAGATTGAGGTTGGTTTCTTGTTACACGAGATTGCAACTTCCTCTGGTCCTCCTTCATTTTAATGTGGTTCTTAATGATTTAGTCTTACTTTTGGATGAGTTGGAGGCATCCCTCTTGCTAGAGAGACTAGGAAAAAGGCGTGGTCTTTTATGTGGGTGACCTAGTTTTGTTTTCACAAATCAGAAAGGACTGAATAGACAACAGGTTCTGCTGTCTAATTATTATCATGAAGAAGTGTTGCTGGATAATTTATGCTAAACTCAAAGTCAGCACTTTTGGTATATGTTCTCCAGCACTTAACTGGCTTATAGCAAACAACCTGTCTCAGTTTATATATTGCTGTGCAAAAATCCACTTTAAAACTTAGTGGCTTAAAAGAATAGTCATTTATTTGCTCAGGGTTCTGCAGTTTGGACAGGGCTCAGCAAAGATGGTTCATCTCTGCTCTTCACCATGTGAGCTAGAGTGGCTTGACCAAGGCTGGAAGATACGCATTTCAAGATGGCTGGCAAGTTGGAGCTGGCTGTTGGCTGGGAGCTCAACTGGGGCTATTGACCAGAGCTTCAGTTCCTTTCAGTGTGGCTTCTCCATGCGGCTAGGTTGGGCTTTTCACAGCATGGTGGTTGGGTTCTGAGAGAAAGGATACTAAGAGTCAGAAGTTCCAAAAGCACAAACCTCACTGTGCAAGCATTTATCAAGCCTCTGCTTGTATCATGCTTGCTTGTATGTCATGGGATAATGCCAGTCATGTGGTGGGGTAACAGCATAATGGCCCCCCCAAAGGTGTCCATATCCCAATCCCCCAAAACTGTGAATATGTTACCTTACATGGCAGTAGGGATTTTGCAGATGTAATTAAGTTAAGTATCTCGAGATGGAGCTGTTATCCTGGGTTATGTGGGTGGGTCCAGTGAAATCACCAGGATCCTAAGTAAAAGACAGAGGCAGGAGAGTCAGAGAATAAGATGTGATGACAGGAACAGAGTTTGGCTTTGAGGATGGAGGAAGGGGCTACTAGCAAAGGAATGCAAGCAGGCTTTAGAGACTAAAGATGGATTCTAACCTACAGTCTCCAGAAGGAACATCCCTAATGATAGTTTGATTTTAGCCAAGTGGGACTCATTTCAGACTTCTGACTTCCAAAACCGTAAGATAATAAATGTGTGTTGTTTTAAGCCACTAAGTTTGTGGTAGTCTGTTACAGCAGCAATAGGAAACTAATGCCCATGGCCAACCCCAGAGTCAGTGTGCGAGGGGCCGTACACCGGGTCAGGAAATGCCAGAGCCTTGTTTCACTGGGGTTGCCAAAGTAACGGTCTACTATCCAAACCAGGGTACATTTCACAAACCAGAATCTCATGGGATTTTCTTCAGGAAGTTATTTTTCCCAAAGTTAAATATTTTATGGATACCATATAATTTTTCTGGTCAAGATGGACATTTAGTTACCTATGCTATACAGTTATCCCACACTAAAATTATAACTGCCATGCTGAATGTGATACTACTTTAGTTCCTTGCATTGGAGCCACTCTAAGATTCCCTTTCCTTTCCCCAATTTTTATTATGAAAAGTTTCAAACATAAAGAAAAGTTTAAAGAATAGTACAGTGAATTTCTGCATACCTACCACCTAGATTCAACAATTGTTAATATTCTTCCATATTTGCTTCATTAATATATGTGTGCATATCTATATATATTTTTTGCTAAACCATTTGAAAGTCTCAGATATCAAGACCTTTCACCCCTAAATACTTTAGCATATGTGTCCTGACCATAGAGACATTCTACATTGCTGCAATGCTTATCACACCTAAGGAAATTAATAATTCCCCACAATCATCTAACATTCAGTCTACACTCAAGTCTCCCCAATGGCCAAAAAAAATTTGAGTATATATTTTTAATCCAGTCTTACATCCCCTTTAGTTGTTATTGTCTCTCTGGACTCTTATTCTAAAATAAACCTCCGCCTTTTTCCCCCTTTCATGACACTGACTTTTTGAAGAGACCAGGCCAGTTGTCTTGTAGAATGTCCCACATGCTAGATTTGTCCAGTTATTTCCTTGCAGTGGTTTCTAATTTGTCCCTCTATCCCCTACATGTCCTGTAAATTGGAAGTTATGTTTAAAGGCTAGCCTAGACTAGATTTGGCAAGACTTTTAGCAAGAATTTTTTATAAAAGATGGTGTGTCCTGCATATGGCAGTACATCGAGTACATAACGTCAGGTGTCCTGTACGGGCGAAGTTGTTTAATCACTGGGTTAAAGTGATGATCGTGTGATGACAGCACTGGGAAGATAGATTTTTCCTTCTGTAATTAGCAAGTAATCTGTGGGGTGATACTTTGCCATGGAGCAAATATGCTGCTTCCCAGGAACTTGTCACCTAATGGCTTTTGCATCTCTTGATAGCCTTTGCCTAGGGGGAGGGGTGGTGTAAAATGGTGGTTTAAAAAAATCCCGTCATTCTTTCTACATTTATTAGCTGAAAGTTTTTGTAAGGAAGAGCTCATGTCCCTCTTTGAGCCCTTCCTTGCTCTTAGACACAGTATAACCCAGACAGACCTTGCATTTTTACTGTTCCAGACATAGAACCGTCATTTTTCTGAGGAACCCTTTAAATCCTGGGGAATTTAGAGCCAAGATCTACGCACTAGGGATGCTTATTCTAGGACCATTTAGTGAATAGAGCTAGGAAACATGTTTATGTAATAAATTGTGTGTTCATATTGATATTTCCAATTCCAATTTAATACTCAAGGTTTTTTCCTTAACTTTTTACATTATTTTATATTTATCTTCTCAGACTGAAATTTTGATTCCTATACATTAACATATCTACCTATTTGTATATAATATACATATACATATAAAATAGTTTTAAACTTACAATACCAATATTATTACTAACACTATAACCAAGTGGAGTTTTTCTCTGCACTTTCTTTTTGTCCTTAGAATATAACCCATTACAAATGTACGGTCTGAGTTCTGTATTCAAAAGTCATTTGAAATAATTCTTTTCTTGATGTGATTATGTTATCAATTTGATATACAGGATCATGTGTTGACATTTGTTTTGGATTGCAAGGTTTATCCCTCCCCCTTTTAAAATTAATCTTTTTGTAAAGTATACAAAATTGTACGGTAAGTCCTCACTTAATGTCACTGATAGGTCCTTGGAAACTACGACTTTAAATGAAATGACCTATAACCCAACCAATTTTTTTTCTCTCGAATGTTATAACTAAATGATGTTGAACGATACAGAGTTGTTCTAGGACTTGCTATACATTTCACTTAAAGCCACAGTTTCCAAGAACCTGATTTACTGTGCATAGTTTAAAAATCAAAACTGTATAATAAGGTAACATCGTAGAAATCTTGATTACGTACCTATCTTTTCCACCCCATTTCCCTACATGGGTAACCATTTTGCTAGTTTTTGATGTATCTTTCTAGTGCATCTTTTTGTAAAAGTAAGTGGATTTCGTATTCATTCTTATTTCTCCTTCTTTCGTAGACAAGGGCAGCAAACTCTCTGTTCTTCTTCACCTTAACGTTGCGTTGTCCGCTTTTCAATATAGCCTTGAAATCCCTCCATATCAGCCCATGAAGGCCATCCTCTTTCTCCACTGCATGTGGTGCTCCACTGTGTGGCTGCCCCGGCACGGACTCAGCAAGTTCCCTGTCAATGGCTCTTTGTAATCTTTCCTTTTACAAACAGTGCTGCAGTGAGTGATCTCCAGCGCATGTTGTTTCATACACATCAAGGTGAGCATCAAGTGGAATCGATGGGTCAAAAGATGAAACAGATGTAATTTTTCAGGTATGGCTAGCTTCTCCTCTCTGGGGGTTGCACCATTTTGCAATCCCCCGGTAACATGTGAGAATGCTGTGTCTCCACAGCCTCAACCACAAAATGCGTGTCAATCATTTGGCTCTTTGCCAATATAATGAATGCAAAAGTGTGTTTCAGTTTTGTTTGAATTTATATTTATCTTATTATGAGTAAGACTGAGCATTTTTTCCATAGGTCTAAGGACCATTTCTATTTCTCTTTCTGTAAACTATATATAGATCTTCTGTTCATTTTTCTGTCATGCTTTTGCTCTTTTTCCTTTGAATTATAAGAGTTTTCCCTAGTGTTAGAAAGGTTAGACCTTTTTCTCTGATATCATTGGCAAATGGTTTGCTTTCTTAGTTTTGTCATTTGTTTTTTGACTTTTCTTATATGATTTTTGCAAGGCATTCATCTTATTTCATTTTTATATAGACGAACTTATTGATCTTGTATTTTGAGCCATAATTAGAAAAGCTTTTCCACTCCCAGGTGATCAAATAACCCACTCATGTTTTCTTCTAGTATGTATATAATGTCATTGTTCAGTTAGCTATATCTAATGCACTTGGAGTTTTTTCTGGTGAATGATATGAGAGAAGGATTCAATTTTATGTTTTTCCAAAATGTCCATTTTCCCCCCAAATGTCAGAGATGCCACCTTTATCATATACCAAATTTCCACATGCACTTGGGTCTATTTGCCAAATCTCTATTCTGTTCCATTGATCTGTCAGACCTGAGATTCTTGAAGATCACCTTGACCCGGAGGAAGGGAGGACAATGTGTCCCTGTCACGTTCTTCCACAGCCCAGGTCGAGCCCAACCCCATGGTGAAAGCCCATGACTGAGCACTTAGCCTGCAGCATGGAGGGGCTACACATCCATTCCTCAGGGGTAGGCATTCTAAAATCTCTTCCTGGACCATATTGGCCTACCAGGGTACTGTGTACCAATCTGTACCATTTTGGCTTCCTGTGGAATTGCTTTTGATGAACAATACTCAGTGACAGGTCATGGTCCTATATTGAGGGATGTGCTAAGGAAAACCTGTGAAAGTCAAACGCGTTGAGAATTCACTAGATCATTCTCTCACTCCTGATTTTATCTTATTTTGTCTGTATTTACCCAGATTTCCTGACATTATTTTACTTCTGTGTTTTTAAATTATGTGCATCTTTGCAAGATGTTTTGGAGTATATATTCTTGAAGATGGGGAGGAAAGAAGGGAATCACACAAGACTGATGGTTTTGTGCTGCTGAAATATGTAAACAAAGCACAATCCTTGATTTCAGGCTAGATTTACTGTACTCTTCAAAGGAACATCTCTTGGACAGGTTTACCTAATGCAGAAGGACACCTTTGCTTCCAGGTCAAGCAGCTTTCATCCTTTAAATCTTACCATTTTAGGTCAGATAGGAATAAATGTGGAAGGATTTTAAAAGCTGACACAGGTTCAGACAATGTTGTCATCACCAGTCAGCTTGAGGCATTCGTTTTGGACTCTGCTGAACACACCTGCACCTTGACTCACCTTTGCCGTGATGGACAGGTCTTAGGGTAAATGCTACATCGCCCCTGGGAACCAATGCAGACCTTTCTGCGGGCATCCATTGCCATCGGTCACTTGTTTTTTTGCACGATGTGTGTCTCCCTCACCTCATGACACTTCCCTCTGGGCCAGCATAACCTCTTAACCTGTGCATAAGCCACACCACCTCGGGAGGCCTTGGCTGCCTTGTTCCCTTTACACCCCGTCTGCCCCAGGCCCTCCAGCCCTGAGCCCTGCTTGTGCCTAAGGTGGCTACATTGGCCTTGCTTTCCTGCCTCCTAAATTCCTTTGTGCCTTTCTCCTTGCTTGGGAAGTTCCTGCATTCGTTGCACTGGATCAAGCATCCTTGCAAATAGAAAAGTTCCCCATCACAAATCAGCCTGCTGCATCTTCCTCCCATGGCTGACGGCCTTGGCCTGGCCCAGGTAACCCTTCCCAGCTGACCACGCACCCCTCAGTCTGAGCACTTAGGCGATTGTCACGTCGTTATTTGTTATCCTAAAGGCCTGTATCCCTTAGCCAAAATTCTGGAATAGAAAAGGCTCTGGAAACAGGAAATCATTTGACAGCAAAACCTGGCCTAACCTGACATGAGGCCATTTATAGTCCGTATTTATCTCAGTGGTGTGAATGTTTGCACCTTTTGCTGTGGAAATATGACTATGTCTGATTCTGGGGTGCTCTCCCAGAACCTGCTGGGAGTGTCATGATATATGGCATTTGTAATCTGAATTTCAAAACACATATGGTCCCAGGGACTTGTGATAAGGGATTACGGGCCTGCAGAAAATCAGAGACTGGGATGCCTGTCATTTCATTCCATATGACTGTCAAGATAAGTCATGGACAGAAATGACCCACGCCTGGGTGAGTGAAAGTGTATGATGCCCAAGACCTTGAAAACACTCAAGCCCAACTAGCATAGTGGCTTTCCCATTCCCAGAAGGTGCACAGGACATATATGAAGGCTAGAAAAGATGTCCCCAAGTCAGAAGGTACTGGATGTCCCCCAGTCCCCAGAGTCTGTCAACTCTGGGTGCCCTGACACTAGCAGGTTTCTGGATTTACAAATCTAAGGATAGTGAGATTTGAAACACTTTCCATATGTCAGGCACTGTTTGAAGTGCTTAATATGGATAATCTAATCAGATCCTTGTGACACCCCTTTGAGGCAGTTGGCATCTCTGTCCCTTTACAGATGAGGAAACTGAGGCCCATGGGGCTTAAGGGTATCTACTATGGTTCAGGTGCCAGGAAACAGAAGCCTCTCTGGCTATTTAAGTGGAGATTAGTAAAGGGGACCGGGAGTTTCCAAAAGCATTAGAAGGGACTAGAGGACCAGGATGCAAGCTCGGCCTCCAGGAATGATTGCCAACACAGCACTGCAGAACTGGACCATCAGTCCAGTTGCTGGACTGATGGTGCTGCTTCAGTCCAGCTGTGCTGCTGTGCTGCTTCCACAGTCAGGCAAGTTGGGAATCAGGACTGCACTGCAGGAACGTCACCCTCAGGTCACCCGCCTTAGCTGCCAGCAAGGGACCTGGAGCAGTGACCACAAACAACTGCTGGCTTCTGAGTTGCATTGCTTCTGCCACATCTGCACCTGTTTTCAACACACCTGTAAACCTACTGGCGGGTCTCCTTGCCTCTGCTTGCCAGGTAACAGCAGGGGCTACAGCTATGTGGCCACCACCTCATTTCCTTGTCCTCCCAGATCACATACAATCACATCTGCTTGGTAGAATCCAAAACACGTCTAGAACCTGGAGGTGCAACAGAACAGGTCGTTGTCACCTTCTCAACTTTGAAATACAGGAAGGCACATAGGGAAGAAGGCCCAGAGGATATTGACTGAGCCAGTCTGCAGATCCACACACTAAATAACTTCCCAAAGATTACACAGGAAGTGGCAGAACGAGGATTTGAAGCCAGGCTGTGTGGTTTCAGAGTCTAACCTCCGCGAACTGTATTGCCTCGCAAGAATCCTGTTAATCCATGCCTGGGGCTGGCTGGCCCCCATGACAAACCTGTCCCTTCCATCTTCTCTTTCGTCAGCTGGGCCATGTATCTGTATGGTACGAGGAGGCCTATAGAGCTTGACTCTGAATCCTTTGGGGGCTGGGATTAATGACCTCCATCTAATGTCTACTGACTGGGTGTATCGGTTACCTGTTGATACAGCAGTGCTGCATAACAAACTACCCCACAATTCACTGGCTTCAACAGTAGACATGGAGTATTGCTTGTCCAGTGTATACGTCGGCTGGTTCTTCTGTTCTCAGCTAGATTCATTCACGCATCTGTGGTCAGCTCCGGGTCACTGAGGGGACTCTGCTTATCTGGGCTGGGATCTCATATTCATGGGGTCAACTGGCTGATCTCTCGGTGGATAGGCTGGTCTCTCATTCACCAATGACCCTGGCCAGCATCTTCCTATAGCAATTTCTGAGAAACAAAAGAGGAAGTGGAAATGCACATGCATTTTCCCAAAGCCAGTCACATGGTCATGCTCAGGGTCACAGTGCAAAGGCTACTACAAAGTTACAGGGCACAGGGCATAGATACAGGGAGACCATTAGTGGGGGCCATCCGTGTAAGTGTTCTATCTCATTGGGGGACCTTCGGCACAATATTTCCCATCTCAAGTGAGCGCATGCACCTGAGCTGCTCAGAAAGCATTGCTTGGATGGGAAGCAGGGAGGGCCAAGCCCTCTGGAAGCCCACAGGTGAACACTACTGCGGAATTCAGCACCCAGGTGCTATCTGGCAAGGCTCTGCATAAACAAAATCCCCGGTTCTTTTGGCTGGCTTGGTTCTGTGCTCAAGCCAGGGCTCCCTGGCTGACTCAGAGACGCAGCCGTTAACTCGTGGGGCCTCTGCTTAACAGAGCTGCTTCTTGACGAAGACAGTCCTTTGACATCTCAAGCGGCATGCTTGATCGCCAATTAAAAGGCTCACGTCCTCAGTGTGACAAATACCAGGGAAAACAATTCTACAATTCACAACACAAGTAGAGGAACATGAAGCCAGTTAATTGTGACTCCAGTGCCGGCCTTGTCCTGGAGCTTTCATCTCCCCTCTCAGTGACACAGAACATGACTCTCCCAAGATTTCCTGGGTGGTGCCGCTGCTCAGCCGGGCAGGACATGCCGCCAGGCCCCGGGTTCACTCAACTTCGCAGGATCGTGAAGGGTCAGGGTTGTTTTTCTGTAGCTTGGATTTCGGCGTGCACATCTTATGTCTTCTTCATTCATATTTAATAACCTAACGGTGCTCTCCAGGAGCCGTGTCGTGAGACTGGTCGGGAGGCCAGTGTCCCGGTGCAGCCCGGATCCTGGAGTTCCTTAGGGGGCCTGACCCCTTCTCTGCAGAACACGAGGGGCTGCCCTCAGGCTGCAGTCCTAAGGGTTCAGTTAGCAGCTCCGATGCTGGAAGACTCTAAGAAAACAGGCATTCCTCCTGTTTTTCCTTTTGGATCCATTTCCCGTTCAAGTAAAGTTGTCTCCCCAGGTCCCCAGGGACAGCAGAGTTGTATATTCTCTGGTTTGCTCCTCAGGAGGTTTGTTTTAACTAAGTCCGATAATAATAATAACAGCTTTATTGAGATCTAATTCACGTACCTTACAATTCACCCATTTAAGTTGTACAATTCAGTGGTTTTTAATATATTCACAGGCATGTGCAACCATCACCACAGCCAATTTTAGAGCAGTTTCATCATCTCAGAAAGAAATCCCGTACCCATTAGCAGTCAGTCCCCATTTTCCCTCCCCTGACCCTGCGCCCACTGATCTGCTTACTGTCTCTGCAGAGGCCCCTGTTCTGGACAATTCATATGAATGGAATTCTATAATAACGCAGTCTTTTGTGACTGGATTCTTTCACTTAGCATAAACTAAGTAAATGTTTTAAAAGTTGTCTCTGAAGGCAGATGATGGGGTTTGAATCCTGGCTCCACAGCGTACTGGCTGTGTGGTTTTAGGCAGGTGACTTAACCTCTCTGTGTCTGTTTGCCCATCTTAACAGGAAGACAGTTCCCATGCTCACTCCGTAGGGCCCACTGGGTTCACACTGTGCCTGGGACACAGGAAGGGCTCAGTAAATGTGAGTTTTTACTCTCCTTCTTGTCCTGGGCTTCCCTGAAGTCCTTCGTAGCTCTGTTTGGGGGCCCCCACCTATCTGTTTTCATTCCCACAGCAAACGTTGCAGTTTGCATAGCTCCTCCCCTGGGGGCTGCACCTGTGTCCCAGAATGGGGGAGCCCTCCATGTGCCCTGCAAGTTCTCACCCAAGTCTAGAGCCTTCTGTACCCCCCTGTCACCACGGCAGTCTCGTGCCCCCTCTTTGGGCTTGGAGGTTCTGCCTTTAATGGAGCAGAAATTTTGTTTTCTCTGAAGCTTCCAGTGAGAGCAGCTTTTCTGAAACCCTGGCCATGGGCTGCTCTTGGTGGTGACTTAGTCCCCTGTGAGTGTCCAGTGTGTCCTCCAGGTGGGAGGCAGAGGGATTGGGGACTGGCGCATTAATCCATTTTACTTCTCGGGCTTTCTTAAGTCCGCGGGCAGAGTAGAAGGGATTGGAGTTGACCCAGAAAACTGGCCCCCTGGCCTGCTGGCTCACCGCTGGGCAGGAAGTTGAGAAGAGTGACACCTGCCCCTGAAATAGTTCTGGGAACGTCCCCTGGAGGGTAACTACCTGGTTACTCGTGCTGTCGGGCACCCCTTTGCACCCTCAACATTTTTAGTCCGAGCATAATCACAGCCCTCATTGAAAGGAGCCAGCGTCCCTATTGCTGCTGTCTGTAGAAGTGTCTCTTACGTACTGATGTACAGTAATGCATTCATGTTAGTATCATTCACTGTAAAAATGATATGAACACATTCAGAAAGATCGCAGGATAGAATATAGGAAAATAGATCCCTCAGCACCGACATACTTCCTGGCTTTGATTTGGAGCAGGCTTCTCTCTGTCTCCGGGTGGTAGAACTTCAGGGCGGTAAGTGGGCTCTGTTGGTAAACTCTGATCACCACCCTCCCTCCCCCAAACACACACACAGCTCGAGCGCTAGAGCGGCCCTCTGTGTGACCGCTCCACTTGTGCAGGGACTGTGGTTTCTTTGTGTGTTTTGTGACTTTTCCATGTCTGGGTTTGCCTCCCCTGAGAGGTTGTAAACTTCTAAAGAACAAGAACTGTGTTGTCTCCTTTTATAGGAGCGGTTTCATGAAAAATAAGTCAAAGTAAATTTTAAGAATGTTTCTTGTCTATGCCTACAGTGTTCTCTTGCTGACTTGAGGGTCCAGACAGTGTCTCTGAAAATTGTCAGGCAAACCCTCCCCAGCTCCACCATGACCAGCTGGTCGACGGAACCCCACCACGGCTCACTCGCCGTGTCAGTCAAGCTGTGCCTTTTGCCCCAGAATTACCTGCACTGCGTAACAGGAAAATGAAGCAGCAGCCAGCCGAGGGCAGCCAGGCAGGATTTCTCTGAAGCTTTGGGACTTTGCTTATAGTGCATCTCCCATATCGAGACTTTTCAAAAATACTGTTGACGATGGAACTGTGGGATGCAGCATTTTCCTGTCTGCCGTATGGGGGTTCCAGGGCAAGAGCAGCCTTGGAGGAGCACCCTTGCTGGGAGTATAGACGGGGGACAGTCCCCCTGGAGCCAGAGCCCCTGCTGGGTTCTGGCAGCCCCAGGGTGCCTGCTGAGCTCTGCTTCTCTGGGCACCCTGAGCTTTGGAAGCTGGCGGCCCTGACTCACGGGGAAGGCACTGCTTCAATTAAGCCAGAGAAACACGATTTATTACCGGCATGTTTTCAGTTTCAGGTGGTGCCTTGAAAAGGTCACCTTATATGAATATTTAGAAAAAGCAAGATCATAAAATAAGAGGAACTTGGTATTTTGCTTTTTTTTTTTAAGAAGAAAATTCAGGCTCACTGGTAACTTACAATTGGCAAACTCTAGCACTTGTTTTTAACCTGCATTTATTCTTTAGAAAGGAAGAGGCTTTGGAACTGCATTTGAGGCGACGTTCTCTGCTGAGGGGATTTTATAGCATCTGACACCAGGGCGGTGAGCCCCGTACACGGCACCCGAGGTCCACTCGCTGTCTTAAGTGCACATTGAAGACCGCAAATGAGGAGACCAGCCGCGCTGGGGTGGGGAACCTGCGGCCTTCTGATTTCAAGATTCTTCTTTTTAAGCACCAAAGGAAGAAGAAAAGCTTCGTCTTTCTCTGCTGCACCCCTTTTAATAAAAGGATTTGTTCTGCAAAATTTGGATTCAGTCAAAAGGCTGCACTTAAGGACCTAGCGGGTTCCCCAACCCTTGTTTGGCTACTTTTTTCATCAGAGGCTTTTAACCTGTGGGTCGTCTTTTAAAATACAAATTTGATGGAGACAGTTCTTTCTGTAAGACCTTTACTGGCTCCCCTTGCCAGAGGAGAAAGTCCAGAATCCCTACCCTCATCCCAGACCCCTTGGGATCTGACGCGGCCTTTTTCCAAGCCTCGGAGCCCCGCTCCCTCTCCCTGCCGTCCTGTCCCATCCGTACAGAAAGGAGACTTCATGGGTTATATTGTAGGATGAGCTTAGTTAAAGATTAAACTACTATGTTTATTCTTTATTTCATAGAGTAATTGTTTTAAAAAGAATTTTATTTTTATGCTTAGTAGGATGGCTGTTATTTAAACCCCCAGGCAGACTCCATTTAAATTTGTGTATAAAATATATAGTCTTGATGGCTTGCATAACTTTGCTATACATTCCTTACAAAATCCCAGTTTTATTTTTAAAAAGATGCAGATTATACATTTTAAGGCAGTTATTTAGTCAGCTTTTTCTGTTTCCTTATATAATCATATCAGAAGACTGAATAAATGATTTAGTTATTTCATTTGCACAATCTCTCGTGACTGTTAAATGCTCCACTCATGGTTTCTCTGTCATTTCCGCTATCCCTCCGTTCTTGCATTTTGCTCCAATCTCCCCCGCCCAGATCTCTTCCACAGCGAGTATGTTTTTGTAAAAATTTTATACAACAAATATTTCTCGGGGCTTCCTGCCCACCAGACACTGTGCCAGGTGCCAAGTGTGGAGTGTGGGTTAAACAGCCAGGCTGGCAACCCCTTGGCCCTTGGCATCAAATTCCACTGAGGCTTTCAATTAAAGAGAGCTAAGGGCTTTATGCTCAGTTTGACAACTTGTCAAAGCAGGAGTGGGGTGGGGGCACATTTATTTTTTCTCACGTCTGCCACCTCTGTGCAATCAGTTTGTAGTCTCTGAAGACAAATACATTGTGAATTAAATAAGATCACCCTTTGATGCCTCTCAATTGTCTACTTTTCTTGGGCCTGCCTTCTTCTGGGAGAGCTATTGTCTTTAGTCTCTTATATTATTGGTAACAAAGTTTTGGTCCACCCGTAAAATTGGACCCCTGACATAGTCCATGGCCTCTTGTGACTGATTTATAAAGCCCTGTAAAAAGGTTAAGCAAAAACATATTTTGTAAAGGCTGTGTACTATAATTCAGAATTCCATTGCAGGTCTAAAAGAATGTTTTTCAACTTTAACCTATTTTAAGTTAAAATAGTTTTGCTCGGTTTGGTTGGTTGTTGGTTAGTTTATCGTGACTGTTATTATTGTCATCATCATTGGTTTGTCTGTCTGTTTTTAGGGAGGATCTTTGTTAAAAATGAATAAATAAGTGGAAATCCAGTTAACATAAGATATTTTGGGTTATGAATTTTATTCAGCTTTCTGCTCAAGAATGACCTCTGAGGACAGGCAGACGAACTTGCCACTGAGTGACAAAGAGGGGTGTCCACGGAAGGACGGTCCCCTGATTGCCTCAGCTCTGCCGTGACCTGGCAAAGCCTGCTCTTGGGCTCCTTTGCTAGAGAGCCGCAGCAAGCACTGGCTCGTGTCTCCCCAAATCTGTATGTTGAAGCCCTAACCCCCAGTACCTCAGAGTGTGACTGGATTTGGAGAGGGGGCCTTAAAGCGGTCATTACGGTTAAAAATGAGGTCACAGGGGAGGATCCGAATCCAATCTGACTGTGTCCAGGTAGCAAGAAGTCACACAGAGAGACACTAGGGATTCCCACGCACAGAGGAAAGACCAAGTGAGGACACAGCAAGGAGGCGGCCACCTGCAAGCCAAGGAGAGAGGCCCCGGCATAAACCAAACCTACCGGCCCTTGGGTCTTGGACCTGCAGCCTCTAAAACTGTGAGAAAATAAGTTCCTGTTGTTTAAACGCTTCAGTCTGTGGTATTTTGTTGTGGCGGCCCTAGCAAATTAGTATAGCCATCAAGCCTATTTCAAAAGATTCCTCTCCTAAGTAGATTCCCGTGTGGTGACAGAAGCCAGTATCGTCCCCATCTTTGTAGCTGGAGGGGCCAAAGCAGAGAAGAAAGACCCCAGGCCCTGGGCCCTGGGCCCTGGGCACAGCAAGGCAGTGACAGCAGTGGGGCCGGGAGGGTGCCACCGCCACAGACCCCCCAGTGCACTCTCCGTCTTAGAGCTGCCAGGGACCCGGGAAGACGCAGGTGGAAGAGTTTGTTCTAGAATCCTTGGAACAGCGATTTGGACTTTGCTCAGGAGTATTCGTTCTCTTTTCCATGGATCTTAACAAAACATCTGAGAACTAAATCTGCAAAGCCTTCTCTAGTAAGGCCACGTGACGCGTGCGTCTAGCACCCACGAGTGAGGAGCCGGAAACGTTCTGCCGCGCCAGCTCCGCGGGGTTCTGGACGCTCGTGCTTCGGTGTAGGTGCTCGCCTCGCGTTTCTGTTCCTGCCGCGTTGCACGCTCCAGCCTGAAGGCAGCTTTGTCACTGCCATGGGAATCTCTGACAACTTATTTATGAGTATTAAGCTTCTGGAGTCGCCCCCCACCCATAAAAGGGGGTGGCGACTTTGCGACTTCAAGATTTCCCAGGATGGCAGCTCCAGAAGCAGCCCCCGTGGGGTCTGGTCACCCACAGGGCTGGCGGTGGGTGCTGCTTTCCTTGTCCCCCGGGGCTGGTTTGCAGTGTGCTGACCGGGCCCTGCAGAGACAGAGAAGAAGAAAGGCGGCAGGGTGGGTACACAGAGGCCCGGCGAGAGGGAGAGGGGCGGCGGCATCTTAGGTGTCCGGGGCAGAGCAGCAGGGATCGGTGCATTCCGAGGCCCTTCCCAGGCGTTTGCTGAGACACCTCCTGCGTGGGGGGCTTTGTGCTTTCCCAGTCCAGGGGTTAGGGCTGGAGGGGTCTGGTGACAGAGGCAGGAGGAGGATAAAGCAGGCCCTGCCCAGAGGGAGGACCGGGTGTAGAGGAACCTCATGCGCACAAGGACTGGTGTAGGATGATGTTTGACCAAGGCTGAACTCCCAGGGGCTCTGAACAAGGCGTGCTTAGGCCTTGGGAGGCTGGATTGGCCAAGCCAGAGTTTTCCTGTGGGAAGTGGTGGTGTTCAGCTGCAGGGACCCAGAGGAGAACCAGACAGAGCTTACCGGTTTTTTCCTTCCTCTTCCTCTTCCTCTCCTTGGGTTCTGTCGCTGTAGGGGTTTGGTATGGTTCTGGTGTGGTTCCCCCGCCCACGACCCCTGCTGTGTGGGTGCTGCTTCTTTGGATCCATGGAGTCACCCCTCACCCGTGTGTTCCCTGGGGATGGCTCTGGAATTCCCTGTTCTTCCTTTTGGGCTGTCACGAGGAGGATTGTGACAGTGTCCTGCTGGTGCTGGTTGGCCAGCAAGGATCTCCCAGGCTCTGCGGCACCAGGAACGAGGTCCCCATAGTCAGATGAAAGGTCCCCTCCTTGTCTGCAGTGAGCTGTGGGCTGCGAACCCAAGAAAACTTAAGGATTCCCACTCCTGGGGAAGAGCGAGGGGGCCAGCATGTTGTCAACTGTCCCACAGACTCCAGTGCAGGTCTGCAGGTGGCCAGAGCTGCCCCAGAGAGGGCCCATTTGAGGCGCTCACTGAGCAGACACAGGGATCTACTAGAAGCTCATTTATTCAGCTTGCCTGCCTACGCTGACTTAACAAATTTGCGTTGAGTGCCTGCTTTCTGCTAGGCATGGCGCTCCAACTAGAGCAGGGGTTGGCAGACTTTTTCTGTAAAGTAAATATTTTAGGCTTTGAGGGCCATATCATCTCTGTTGCTACTATTCAACTCTTGTGGGGCAAAAGCAGCCATAGACAATACATAAACGCACGGGTGTAGCTTTGCTCCAAAATAAAAGCATTATTGAGAACAGATGGGCAGAGGGCTGGATTTGACGTGCAGGCTATTATGTGCTGGCTCCTGGACTGTTTACAGAGGTAAAGTGGACATGGTCTGTCTCTGTGGAGCTTATGCCCTAAGAGAAGAAGACAGAAATTAATTGTATCTATGAACACTTATTCTCGTAACTCTACACAACCAGAGTGGTGTGTTACAGTCTCAGGTTAAGAAAGGCTTCCCTCAAGAGTTGATGCTCGAGTTAGGATCTGAATCAGCATCAACCTGGTGAAGAGAAGGAGGAAGCAGCACGTGCAAAGGCCCTGTGGCACGAGTGTGGCACTGAAAGAAGGCCGGTGGACATAGTGGAGAGAGGAATGGGGAGGGGGTGAGATGAGGCAGGAGAGGGAAGAGGGAGCAGCCCATGCTCGGGCTTGGGGCCACATCGTGCCTCTGATCTTTACCTGAGACTAATGGGGAAGACTTAAAGCAGAGGAGAAACAGGATCAGATTTGCATTTTGGAAAAAATCTCTCTGGCTGCCACATGAAAACAGACTGAGGAAGAGCAAGTGGGGACTCAGGGAGACCGAGTCAAGGGCTATTGCAGGAGAGGAACGTGGCAGTGGCAGTGGAGAGAAGTCATGGAGGTGAGAGAGGTGTCAGTGGGGGTGGTGACAGGTGGGGTGTGGGGACAGAGCCTGCAGGACGGCTCCTGGGAGTCAGGGTGGTGCGACGAGGTGGTTATGGTGCTGTCTGCTGACATAGGAAGCGCTGGGAAAGCCCATGTGTCTTTGTTTCAGTTTGTGTGGGTGAGGGGAAGGGGCGTGATGGGCTCACGTTGCCTTTTTAGACATCAAATTAGAGGTATCAGACCGTAGGGAGGTGTACAGATCGGGAGCTCCGGGGAGCGGGGGCTGGAGAGGATGTGTCTTGGGGAGTCGTCAGCATTGGAGGGTGATCGGATTAGGTCACCTAGGGGAAGAGAATAGTGGAAAAACAGAAGAGGGACTAGCAACATCCACAGGGGCTCTAATACTTGATAGCCAGGGAGACGAGGGTGATCCTGCAAAATAGATGCAGAACTAACAACCAGCGAAGGAGGGGAGAAAATGGGAGATTGTTGTGTGATGGAAGCCGAGGAAAGAAAGTGTTCTAGGCAAGGCTCGCGTTCAGCCTGTGCGCACAGGCTCGGTGGGACTGGCCAGTGTGTCCACCGTGGTTGGTCAGTGCCCCTGCCACACCGGGTGGAAAATAGCTTGACTGTCACCCCCGTTTGCAAGGAACGGCCATCAGCGTCGCAGGCTTCTGGAGTAGCAACAACATAAAGAGTGGAAACTGTCCACTGGGTTTAGCAATGTGGAGGCCACTGGTGACCTTAGCAAGAGAACTTGGATGGAGTGATGGGCTGAGGGAGGAATAGGAGGTGAGGAAGTGGGCTGGAGGCCCCGGGCAGCCCTTCCAGAAGTTTCTCTGTGATGCACAGGAGCTGAGTAGGACAGGAACAGGGAAGCTGGAAGGGGATGTAGAATGGAAATTTATCTTTAAAATGTTGAGATGATGAGAGGTACTTATTTATTCGGCATACCTACTGTGTATTTATTCACTTAGCAAACTCTGTATCTCATTCATTTATTCATTATTTGATCCACCCCGTCTATCTCATGCTTGAGTGGGATATTTATTATGAGCACTAAATTCATTTTACTTCATTCCCTTCCTTCCTTGTCAACAGCCATTTATTGAGCACTGACTATTTGCCAAGTACTGGCCCAGGTCCCAGTGATACAGACGTGAATAAGTTATAGCCTGTGTGTTCAAGGGGCTTACGGTTCAGTCTAGCGCAGTCGTTCTCAACCCCTTCTCCACCCTGGGGGACGTTGCACAATGTCTGGAGATGTTTTTGATTGTCATGACGTGTGGGGGAAGGGTGCTACTGGCATCTCGTGAGTGGAGGCCAGACATGCTGCCGAACATCCTACGATGCACAGGTCAGCCCCCACGACACAGAATCATCTGGCCCAAAACAGATCATTTGAAAAGTGCTTGATAGACGTATGATGCAGTACAGACAGGAGCTCAGAGGATGGGCACTTGGCTGCGCACGGTGGAGCCGAAGATGAGGGCAGGCGGGACAGGTGGGGGCCTCAGGTGTGGGAAGGCATGGAGCTATGAGGGGACACAGTGCAAGCTGGGGAGCTTCCAGCAGTTCAGAGTGGAGGCACCGCGGCTGGTAAGGGTGGAAGATGCCAGAGTAGGGCTGAGGCCGTAGATACGATGCCAGATATCTTGGATTTTGTCTATTCAATGGGAAGCCACTAAAGGACTCCAGATGAGAGGAAACCAGATTTGTGTCTTAGGAAGATCATTCTGGTGGCAGACAAAATCAAACAGTCACCACTAATGTTTATTGTGAACCTAATGTGTGTCGGGAACTTTTTTTGAGTACTTGATTATATTGTCTCATTTAATATCCCAACAACCAATGGAAAAGTGCTTGTGTTATCCCCATTTTACAGCTGAAGAAACTGAGGCAGAGGGGTCAGGTAGCTGGCTCTGTGTCACGTAACTATTAATAGTAACCGGGGGAGCCAGGTCTTGACTCCAGACCGGGCTCGTAAACAAGCCTGACATGACCTGTGGTTCTTTCTGTCTCCCACTTTGGGCCTGGGCTCTGGGGCCAGATCTGAGCAGCCACAGACAGGATCTCAATTCATAATTGATGTGTTCCAGCACTTCCTGCAGCTGCTGCAAAAATTTTACGCCTCCAGCCTTAAAGAGTGTGGCCTCGAGGTAGCTACTTTAATTCTTCCTGATTAGGAGTTCTCATGTAGCTGTTAATTTTTTTGGCACTCTGTGGCTGAAATGCTCCATCACCAGAGAAACACTTGAGGAAAGTGTGCTTATGGGAAATCAAATTCACTGTTTGCTGCCTGAGACTTTTAAGTAGACCTGGTATCCTCGCGTGACTCCTGTACCTTGCGTGACTGGCACTGCCTTCTCCGTGAGACACCCCACCCCATGGCAGCCCCTCCTGGCCCCGGACTGACAGCCCCACAGAGCGGGAGACTGAGGATCAGGAGTGGAGGGGACTGCACTGGCCGTTCCTTCTACCCTTGAGGGAAGAAGAGATTTTTGCCTGAGTCTGTGCTGCTCAGGGAGGCAGGTGACTGACAGGTGGGCCGGGAGGACGACTCCCACCTGGCAGATTTCAACATCGCTCCTCCCATTTGGAAAGAAGAGCCCAGACACATTTTCATATTTATGTAGGCTTTTAAGTCAATGTGTCTTCATTTTTTTTTAAGCAGTGGCAGGGTTTCTGGCACAGCGTGGGAAATGCTAACGGGTCTGTGGTCAGAGGGAGCGCCCCTCCTGAAGGAAAGGCAGGCTCTGTGGCTCCCGGTGCCTAGCAGAGCCCGCTGCAGGTGGGTTCTTTGAGGTTGGTTTATCACCTGTGAGTTCACGGCCCCGAATTATCCCCACCTGACAGATGAAGAGCCCTGGGCTGCGGCCTCTGTCGCTGGGGAGGCCGTGGGAGCAGCCAGCTCTGATCTCGAGGCTGTTCCTGCGTTCCACTCCTTCCTGTAGCGATGCTGCAGGACAGAGAAACCCCCGGGCTTCTGTTTTCCCACCTGCAAAATGAAGGGGTTGTCGGACGAAAGACCTTCTTGTGTCCCTAGTGGCTTTAACTTGTGGATTAAATTAGGCCTTTGCCAGGATGACGACTGCCCACCTGCAGTGCTAACAAAATTAATTTTATGCCGAATATAAGGCAGTTCTCCCATTTTCCCAAAAATCACAGGCTTCCAAAAAATTTTTTAGCCAACCCGAATATCTAAATTTTGGGGGAATATAGATGCAACAAAAAAACCTATTTACTTGTAGTATTTAATTAATTATTTTAGTTACACATGTTTAAAATTACAAACTATATAAAATGTTAATTTA
>NW_012152707.1:613970-622277 GCF_000956105.1 Propithecus coquereli | reverse complement strand
TTTTTTTTTTTTTTTTTTCAAATCACTAGAGTGGCTTTTTGAGTCCTCTGACAATTTCCCAGAGCCTCCTGATCTTCACTTCCATCACTTCCATCTTCACTTCCAAGTTTTTCAGAGATGGCACTTTTTGAATCTGGGGATTAGACCTTCCCTGAAAATTTTATCCCAAGCCACAGGCCCCAATTCCCAGAAGTTGAATGAAGCAGTTGTTTTTTGGTTTTTGATATTTTTTTTTTTCGTTTGGCTTATAGGTGAAGATTCACAACCTCTTGCAGCAATTAACTACTTGTTGCATTGCTTGTTAAAGTAATCTTTAAAAGTCTGTTTATGACAACATTCAAACACTAAAATTGTGAAAGTCATAATCTCAAGAATGACTACATCTGTGTTAACTAAATTAATTAATGAGTCGTTTTATTGATATAGAATCCATCAATTGATATATTGGTTATCTTGAATATAAGGCAGTATATTTTGAGAGATAATGGAGAATGAGGGAAAGATGGCTATGCGTTGGGGCATAGACAGAAAATTTTAATATATAAAATTCTCGATTAAATCCCATCAGCTTATTATATTGCACATATGAGCATTTCTTTGCTGCTATTTGGTAGCTGGTGTCTATGAACATAGGCAGAGGTCTCCAATGGAGCCAAGGAGACAGAGGATGACACTGGGTCTGCTGGGCCCCCCAAGAACTCTGGGCAGCATCTTTCCCAACTTTCCAAACACCAGGAACTGGAGCCCATTTCCATCACCTTTCTGCCGACCTGCCGCTGGGCTTTTGTGTAGTTTAATGAGCACAGAGTCATTTGGAAATATGCACTGTGCTCCACAAAAGGAAATAGTAATATAATCAGAAATGATTATATTTCAGCACTTCAGTGCTATTGCTACTATTAATGTCCATTATCACTATATTACCTGAAATGTGTTTAACAATCACAGTCACTAATCAAGGTGCCTGTCCTGCAAAATGTGCATTCTCTCCATCTGGATCACACCACATATTGTGCTGTTACTGTTTTACATTTTTTTCAGATAATTGGAACCTGCTACTTCATACTTTGAAAAGTAATGTAGCAGGTAAAGCCCTGAGAGGTTCAAAGCCTATGCTTCCATCAGGCAAATAATGCAATTTCTATGCAAAAATGATTATAATATTATTTGGTGATTACATGGGGGTGGGGGGTAGTCTGTTTTTGTTAGACTTTTGAAATTGGCAAATTGAATCCCATCCAAATAATCAGAGGTTATGAGTTTCCAGCACGGTGTGTTTACACTTGGTGGAGCCCCATTTCCCCAGGGTCCCCAAGCCCAGAGTCCCCGGTGCCTCTGATGACCACTTGGGGCAGAAGTGAAGAGCAGGGGAGTTAATTCCCAGCCAGCAGCTCTCAGCTGGCGACCAATGGGGGTTGGAGGGAAATATTCCAAGGGCCTCCCACTTTGGGTGGGACAACCCTGAGACCTGCTCCTGCCTGTCTCCCAGATGTCCCCAATGGGATTGGGCTCAGTTGCCTGCTCAGTTAGAGCAAGCTCTGTTGTTCAAAGTCTCACTTCCCCACTGCGCCACCCAAGCTTTCTGGAATCACTGTCCAAATAGATCACCAGCCTCAAATCCTCGTTCAGGTTCTGCTTGACCAGAGAGGCACATGTGGGCTCCCCACTCTCCCCTGCCCCTTTTTTAGGGCATCCAGGGGCCTCCCTGGATCCTTCTGTCCTATAACCCATTTTACAGAGGATTCTTGGCAGCACCCAGACGTCTTAGCGTTTTAAGGCATCATCATTCTGAAAAATGAAAAGTCTGAACATTTCTTATGGTCAGGAAGATGATGGGTACAATTTGTTTTCTCCCTCCTCTTCTCTTAATTATTACTACTCCATTCAAGTGAGACAAGATGATTTAATCCGGGTTGTATTTAAAATGCCCATAATCAATGCCCTCATTCTGAACATGTATCTGTGTGCTTTTAGATAATTTATGTATAATTTTAATAGATTTGTCAACAGCAGCCCTTCCTCCTCTAAACAGGCCGCATGCAGAAAGATCGCTTAATTTGCTCCTCAATGTTGTTTTTCATACATGGTTGCTGCCCGGCCGACAGATAGCAGATGATCCCATTACAAACACATTTGACACGGCGTCTACCGCGGGATGCGTAGCCTTGAGGTCTGGCGCCGTGGTAGGTACGGTGCGTCTCCCTCTCACTCACAAGGGTCCAGTCCCAGAGAACAAAGCGCTTAGGCAGCTGCGGGAGCTGTAGTCCCCCCCACCCCACCCCGCGTTCAGGTGCTGATGGGAGCTCGGCTTCCTGCTGTCACCCATTTCCCAGCCAGGGGGCCACCTGACGGTCAGAGGTCCTGCCTCTCTCTGTGGGAGGGTGCCCAGCCCCCCCACAGGGCAGGCTAGAGTTGTGGGCGAATTCACACCTCAAAAGCAGCCCTCCACCAGCGAGAGGGAAGAGGTGATGAACAAATAGCCCAGCTTCCTCATCTCCTGGTGGGACAACTCCAAGGTGCACTCTGCACCGTCTCTCGGGGGTCCCCAGTTGCCCGTAGCAGTGGCCTAGGTTGGCACTCCCTTGATCAGCCTTTCTCCTGTCCTGTCTCATCCTACTCCCTCACGCTGCTTTCTTGGATCCACTCCCAAAGAAATCCCTTGCATCCGATCCTTGTTCCAGGATCTGCTTTAAGGGGAGCCCACACTAAGACATGAGCCCCTCTGAATCTCTCCACGCGGATCTTTCAGGTCGTCTCTTCCTCCAGGATCTCGCTTAAGCCCTGACGTGAAGTCTTCCAGGCCCTGCAACCCAGCCCTTGCCCTCCTTTGACCCCAACCTTCCTGCCAGCATAGTGAGTTTAGCCCTCGCCACCGGCAGCCTCATGCTGCGCCGTATTTCTGCATGTGGTCATTCAGTGGGGCACGGGCCGCTCCTGCCAGCTTCCAGCTGACTTGCATGTTTGTCTCCAAGGTGACGGTGCTCCAGCCAGGTCCTCGATTTGGAGCCAAGACCAGAGACATCGAGCAGGGCGGAGGATGGACATCCAGACGATCCCAAGAGTGCACTCTTTAGGGGGAGAAAAAATAGAGAAACCCCTCCTTCCAAAGACTAACGTGAATACTGATGGATTATTTGCGCCATTTCCATCTTCCGGGGTAATGGCAAGGCGAGTGCATTGTGTTCCAGAGGAAAATGTTCTCTAGATGTGGTAATCTTCGCCATGCCGGCTCGTGACAGAGAGAACCACGTCAACTTCTAAATTTTCTCAATGGAGCACGATGTGTGTAATGTGTAATAAAATATAAATAAGCCTTTAAGAAGCATCTATGTGTTTCTTTTTATCAACCTTTAGATGCGTTAAAGCCAAGTACAATTTTATATGAATTCTAGATGATATGTAGTATTTTTATTTGCTACTTCATTGCTAAATGTTTCATATAAAACTGAAGAGGAAAAAACACACAGTCCCACATATAAAAGAAGAAGCAGATGGCTAAATGTGACCGTGGGAGAGAAGCAGTGAATGGAGTGGGTTCAGAACGGAGGCTCCCCGGCTCCTGGGTATGGGCCCGAGAGGGAACGGGGACATTCGTACACGTGCTTACCTGTGTTCATTAGCCGCTCGCTTCCACTGTGTCTTAAGTAGGCCATTAGTATTCATAAGAATCTACAGGTATCTTTGTTAGGGTTTTTTTATCTTTTAAATGTACATATAAATGAGTATGTATTATTTATAGATGTCTTTGGATTTAGAAACATCAAGCTTGAAAAATAATACAGCAAGGAATATTTGATTTAATGCTCACTGGGGAGAGGGGAGGAGAGGGGAAGAGACAGGGACTTTCTGCAGGAAGGAAGGGTGGGTTGGGATGAGTTATCTAACTTTCTGGGGGACTCTCCTGGAAGCTCTTTGGTGACAGTTAAATTGCAGAATTGTCATTGGATGAAAGAAAGGACAGTGGCCAGGGAGTCAGGAAGCCCTGGCTCTCCCGCTGGCCAGCTGTGCACCGTGAGCTGGTCACTCACCCTCTCTCGCCTTGATGCCGTATCTGGACGTCAGCCGCGCCGTCTGTGGCTCTGGGCTTCGGCACGTTCGTGCCGACTGCTCCTCGGCTGCTGGTTTCGTTTGCAGAAGAGCAGTCAGGTTGGTGAGCCGTCGCTCCACGTTTTTTCAGATGGAACATGAAGCCATGGTGCGATCAAACTACTTACCTACACGCGTTGGTAAAGACCAGGAAAACAGAATTAGCTTCTCATTCTATTTTCAGTTCCTAGGCTGTTTCTACATTGGCCAAGAAAAGCAGAGCACTTACAGAAATTCCTGGTAATGACTTCTTTCTGCCTGGGTACAGAGAAACATGCCTGTCTGTAGTTTATTTTTAAATGGATAACTCATCATATTTGGGTAAAAAGTCCCGTAATCTCCAAAGACTGACTTTCACAATTTTTTTTTTCTACTCTGAGAGTATAGAAACAGCCTCAGATCTATTCAAATAAAGTGGCTTTTTACTGGGTGAGGAAGCAGGGCCTCTCAGACCCACTTGGGGTGCAGAAGAGGTTTTCAGCTGCTGGCCCGATAGGCTTGGGCTCAGAGCCCAGTGAGGAACAAGGGAACAGAAGCCCCAGCAGCATGTGCCCTCAGGCCTGGATTTTGGTTTACCGATTGCTGGGGAGGGTGGTGGGAGCTGGCGGGCTGGTGAAGACTGAAACTGTCCTCTAGAAGCAAATTCAGCGAGAGAGTTGGAGGGAGCAGAGAGTGGTACCTGATCAGTGGTAAATGGACCCAGGACTCCTGTCCACGTGGTCAGCCCACTGGTTCACCTACCTCTCAAGAAAGAGCCCTCCCCATTCACCATGCCCTACATGCTCACTTCTTGGGAGGGTGGTGAAAGAGAAGGCACCATCTAGTGTGACTCTCAACTGTCTCTGTGGCACTAGAGGTATTTCAGGGATACCTGTTCTGTGCTTCAGTTAGTGGGCATGGTAATTACAACGGTCATAGCTACCATTTATATGTGCAGTGGACTATGCCAAGTGCCTTTCTATAGTAGAACATTTAACTCTCAGGACAACCATGGACATTTGGTGATATCATCCCCATTAGACAGATGAGCAGATTGAGGCAGAGGGCATGAGAGGAGGGCAGGCAGGTGTGGTCACTGCCGTTAAATGACAGAGCTGAGCTTTAGACCCAGGTCCCTCAGGTTGTGAATTTTCTGTGCTCCTGACTCTGCACAGGCTAAGCCAACCCCTGGACTGGTGTCTCAGAGACTAGGTGGAAACCCCAAAGGAAGCTCTGATTGTGCTGTGCAGACGGTGACCGAGGCTACAGGACTCAGACTTGGAAGAAGGGGTGCGTGGCTGTATCTCTGTGAGGGAACCAAAAGCTCACGGAGTCCAGCAGCCCACCTGGTTTAACCCTGTGAGGCCACTCTGTTCCCATCACTTCTCTTTACAGCCGTCAGGAGACCACAGCCCAAAGGGGCGCGAGGGGCTGCCGAGGGACCTGAACATTCCCAGCTGTCAGCCAGACTGGCTCACCCCAGACCCTGCGAGTGAGCTTGCGTGCTGGCTGCCTCCCTTGTCCCCGCGACCACCTCCAGCCTGCTGCCATGCACAGCTTCGCTCTGGGGGCTCACGGTGTTTTCCTGTGTGGCTGGCTACGTGAGCCTTGGGGTGCAGACCCCAGGCTGCTCTGAGGAACTGGGCCAGCAGTCCCAGCATCGATCACCAGGGAAGGGACAGACCTCAGGCAAGAAGCAGGAAATGGGAAGGCAGAAGGGGAAAGGGACGTCCTACTCTCTCTGGGCTCTGCTTGTGGGGTCCGGACTTGAGGTGGGTGCTTGCCTAGGTGTGAGTTCCCCCCTGGTTGCTGCTGAGGGGATGGGCCTGATGCGGGCCCAGGAGCTGTCCCGGAGAACAGACTGGGAGCCCTGTCGCCTGCTGCTTGCCTTTCATTGCTCACCTGCCTCCTGCCCTGTGGTTTTGTTTTACTCCCCAAGACTCCAGAGTCAAGTCTTGTTTAAATGTTACAGCCCGGCCCCAGGAGTCAGGGAGAATCCGGGGAAGAGACTTGTCCACATTGGAGTCAGAGTGTTAACGGGGCAGTGCCCCTGGGTCCACAGGGTGAGTGTGGGCACCGTGGGTTTCTGACGCCCACCCACGTGGAGACCTGGACGGTGCTGGAGGAGAGGACGCTGGGTGTCAGCACCCACACCCACGCCAGTCCAACCTGGGAGAGCCACAGCTGGCCTGCCTGTCAGGGAGCCAGGGGTGTGGGCACCTGCCCTGCCTCTCTCGGGGTTCACACAGCGTCTGGTGAGGGAGAGGAGACGCAGGAGCACCCCAGACAGCCCACAGCGCCAGACAAATGGGAAGCATCATCATGAAAAGCTTAAATTTATGGGTCTGGAGGAGAAACAACATCTGGAAAGGAATTATTGCAATTTAAAGGGAGGATGTGGGCCTGTTTATAAGAGCAAAATCTGGAAGCAATGTCTGATTTTTTTTTAAACTGGTTTGTATTCTAATCATGAACCTATGGTGTGAACATCTTCCAGATGTTCAAAGAAAAATTATAGAAAATGAGTTGAACCTTGTAGGCATTTTCCTTCCTCGAGCAGAGCTTTACTGAGCATCTACTACGTGCCTGGTATGTGCTCTCTGCCAACACCTTAAATGCCACTGCAGGCAAGTCAGCCTTTGGTGGGTCCAGATGGCACCTTCGGCTTCTCGTCATCTTCTGTCCTTCAGAAAATGCAGCAGTCACCCGGTCCTGGTTCCAGTGACAGGCAGATCTATATTAACTGGTGGCAAGAGGGCAGGGGGATGTGCGCTGGCATCGAGTGGCGGGGCTGGCTTGGGTGAGTCCTAGTTAATGTCATTTCTGAGGGGTCTGCAGTGTAACAAGAAAATGTTTTGGTGGGGGTGGGGCTTTTGATTTGCAACTTTTTTTCTGAGATCTTTCAGTGTGGCTTTCTGGCAGAGTCCTGTCATGGTGTAACTTAGGATCCAGCCAGGCGACGGGCACCCCATTTTCCTTATCTTCCCGTGCTCCTCTCCCCAAACCAGCCAAGGGACTAGGAAATGAGCCCCTTTGGTGCAAACTCGCCCGTCAGGAAGCCTCCTTGGGTGACACGTGCCTCGATCGTGAAAGTCTCCAGTGCTTTGCCCGCAGTTTCTGCACTCCAGAGAGTGCAGGGAAACTTCCCAGGAGGAGTTTTCAGGAGGAGAAGGGGTGAAAGCAGGAGAGAGGTGGTCCAGGGAGGGGCGTGGAGGCAGAGGGAAGCTGGAGCTGTCTGGGGAGCCGCAAACTGGGCACAGTCCAGGCTTGCTGGGTTCTCTGGGGCCCTGGACCAGGGATGCTGTTTGTCGGAGGAGCACTGGGACCCATTCTGGGGTGGAGCGCGGTCCCTCTGGGAGGTGACAGCAGGGCCTCTTGGGGAGCTGGAGCCTTTTGAGGAGATTGTTGCTGTGATACAGGTGTCTAGTCAGCTCAGGTGGCCATAACAAAATGGCATGGACTGGTGGCTTCAACTGCAGAAATTGATTTTCTCGCAGCGCTGGAGGCTAGGAAGTCCCAGATGAAGGTCCAGCTCTGGTGAGGGCCCTTGTCCCGGCCTGCAGACGGGCACCCTCTCCCTGTGCGGGAAGAGCCAGCTCTCTGGTGTCACCTCCTCTTTTACGAGGACACCAGCTCTGTCATTCTGTTGGCTCAGGGTGCCGCCCTATGTCCCAGTTAACCTTGATCGCCTCCTCAAGACCCTTTCTGCAAATACAGTCACATTAGGGGTCAGGGCTTCAACATACAAATTTGGGGAACACGGTTCAGTCCCTGTCAAGGTGAGAGGTGCAGAGGCGTGACGTGAGGCACTGGCCGTAGAAATTAGAACAGACAAATCTGGCTTTCTGCATGATGCTGGGTGGGGGAGGAGCAGGAGGGATTGGGGTTCTCTTGATGGGTAGGCGGCGGGAGTGCCATGCCCAAGATCAGGGTCTGGAAGCAGCAAATTTGAAGAAAGTTGATCAATTTTACAAATGAAGTCTCAACTGGGAGGGGGTTGGGAATATTGGTTCCTAGAGTGGGAGGAGAGGGCGAAAAAATCTTAGATGTTACAATGGTTTGTGACCCCCCAGAGCTCAACCCCATCCAACAAAATCTTACTCCGTAGAGTTTATGTTCTATTTTCGGGAGAATTTAAATATAATTTAATGCAGTTTTTCTCTTGTGGGGTGGGGAGGGGTGATAATGAACAAAAGATTGAGAAACACTGAGTTCACAGTAGTGGAGAATCCAGGCGAGTGG
>NW_012152707.1:599030-613485 GCF_000956105.1 Propithecus coquereli | reverse complement strand
GAGCCCTGTGTCTTTATTCAGCCCGTTGGTGGTGACTGCAGAGTGAACGCGAGACAGCTTATTTGCCACGAGCCTCTGTTTCCTCCCCTCTAAAATGGGCATAATAAAAATAATCAACTCATAAATTTGTTAGAAAAAGTAAATGAGAAAATGTAAGCTTCAAGCATTATGAAAATTTTGTTCTCTCTCAATCAGGCCCTGGGGCAGATACTATCTGCAGATACTATCTTTCTTGGACGAATTCATGCCCACAAAAAAGCTTGCCAGGAGGTGCATCCTTGCAGTTGAAAATAAGTAATGGATCTCATCAGTGGCCAATTCTGGCTCTGTAATGGAATAGGAAGTCTCTGCCTCGTGCTGGGTGGACTCCCATAATGTACTCCATCTTCGCACCTTCATTCTCCCCTTTTAAAAGCAGTGCCTTCCATACCCCTCAGCCCACGAACTGTCGTGAACCTGATGGATAAACCTTCTAGGAGTGTTTATTTTTGTGTTGGCAAGACGCCTGCAGGCTCTGGTGAGCCCATGGTTGATATTATTAATGGATGGCCTGTTTTTCTCTCTTCTTAAAAGAAATAGGGATATGAATGAGAGTTCCCCTTGCAGGATACATCTGGAGCAGACATTCAAGACCGTCGTCGGGATGTCTGGAATGCCTGCCTGGGCTACCAGGAGAGTGGGCTGGGGAGCTGGTTTTCTCCCTGTGGTTTACAGCCTCCAGTTCCTTTGCTTTTCTTCTCTAAGGAAGAAAGAGTGTTTGTTTCCCACTTTGCTGAGGGGTGCTGAACTTCTGGGCTCTGGGACAGTAATTGGGGAGCATGGTCAAGACTCAGGCAGGGTTGCTTTCTGATCCTGCATCAAACTGGAGACTCTCTAATTGGTTTCTCCTCTCTGAAGGCAGTTTCTCTCCAAAAAAACAAATACACAAACAAACATTGGTGTCTTTTATAGAGAAGTAAAAAATCTTGGGGCCCTTGCTTATCATTCTCTTGGCAATCAATTTGGTTTGTGTCAGGAATCGTCTTCCTTTATAAACTTAAAACGGATCTCAAAATTTTTCTTTAGTTTCATTTTGAAGCTCTCCCAGCATTTAACCCAAACAGCCCATTCAAGGGTCTTGCTTTCATCTTGATCTTAATGCCCTGTCAAAGCCAATTAGCATCTCTTAAGCTCCTTGGGAAGGTGAAGGTCATAAGAGCCTTTTCCACCTGCAGTGACTGATCACCTACTGTATTTTTTAAATAAATAGTCCCCTATCCTTTGGCTTTTTAATGTTATTTTCCTGAAGACTGTAAACTGTCCCTTGATGACAAAATTAGTGCAAGGGAAAGGGTCATTTTGACCAGAGATGTCCGAAATTCAGCCCTAAAAGCTCCAGGGGAAAATAGAAAACCTTACCTAGCTGCCTGTGATTTCGTTGGTTCATTCCTGAGATTCATCTTCCCAAGCCATGATCTTTGGAAACATAAGGTTTTACAATGTTCACTTGGGAACAAAATTATTACTAGAAATCGGTTCTAGTAATTTATTTCAAAATCCCTTTAAATACCGTGCATCTCATTAGAGTATTAATAGAATGTGTTTATGTGCGTGGACGTATCTTATACTCCTCCTAAGAAGCAAAAATAATGAGTCGAGGATCTGTTATATACCACCGTGGGATGTGTGCTGTGGACCAGAGATACAAACAAATAAGGTATATTTCTCAGAAAGCCCAGGATCTAACTACAAGGAGTGGAGGTCGGGTAGGAGGAAAGAGAGCAAGGAAGGGAAGATGCAAAAAAGTAAATAAAATCTGAGACAGACACTAATGCCAAATGTGAGCTGAGAACAGTTGGAAACCCCTCAACGGAAGAGTTTGTGGTTGGGGCGGGCAACGGCGTCGTGAAGCAGGTGCCACTTGCCCTGGGACTTCGAGTGGGTGATGGCAGCGCTGAGGCTGCGGTGTTAGTGGAGGAGGAGGAGGATTATGTAACGGGTTCTCTAGTTTTTAGAATGGGAAACAGAGGTTCATAGGGATTAAATAACTTACCTGGTGTCACAAAACTAAGTGGCAGTGTTAGAATTCTGAATCAGATCTGTCTGATTCCAAAGTCCTGCTTTTAACCCTCTCTGCAAATGCATCTGTCGGGGCCTTGAAAGGAAACAGACACATTCAAATGTGTAATTGGAGGAGAGTTAAATAAAAGGACTACCCACGAAGGAGCAGGCGCAGTATAAAGAACCCGCCATAGAGCGGTGCCCAGGGCTCATAACTGGGGCTGAGGGAAATTACCACCTCTGAGCCTAAGTGGGCAGGGGAGGGAGCCATTGCTGGACCCAGAGAGAGCCACATGCAGCACCCTGTCCCCCAAGGTGGGCCATGACCTTCAGCCGAGGGACACTGAGGGAGGGAAGCAGGGGAAAAAATACCTGACCGCAGCCCAATGCCCGGTGTCCTGCAGGTGCTGTGTGGGCTGCACCTACCCAGAAGTCAGAGGGTCTCAGAGCTGGAAGGGTGGTCAGGTGAGGTCCCCAGGGCATAGAACAGGGTGGGGCGGGTGAAAGGAGACCCAGAGAGGCAAACAGAAGACACCCAGCACAGTCTGTAATGGCCAACGTGGCCGTTCATCGGGATCTTTTCCTTGGCACATTAGGGAAAATTCTAAAGAACTCAGCTTTGCATATGGTTTCTTTTTGTTCAAGACAGCTTCAGTTATCTCCTCTAGAAGTGGCCTCTGGGGACCACAGAGTAGGAAGGGCAAGGCCGTTGTCATCAAGACGGGCAGACAGCCCTGTGCTCCTTTCCCCACTCCCGCCCTCCATGCTCCTGCGTGGCCTGCGTCGTGCCCATCCTCGGCACAGCCTCGGTGCAACTGGGATGCAGCGTTGGCTAGCGGAAGACAGTTGAGCCATCTGGGCTGAGGAGAAGGGAAGCAGGTTCGCCTGATACTGACCTCTGAGAGTTTGGGGAGCCCCTTCCAAAGATGGCAGCTGGGATCTTGGGCTCCGAGTTAGTGGCCTTTACAGTGGCCTACAAGGCCCTGCACAATCGGGACACTCACCTCCTACTACAGTCTCCCTCACCCAGCCACCGTGGCTTCCTTGCTGACCCTGGAACACAGCAGCCATGTTCCCCCCTCGGGTGCTGGCGCCGGCTCTTCCCTCTGCCTGGAATGCTCAGCTCAGCCCAGAGTCCTGCATGACCTACCGCTCGTGTCCTTGTGTGCTCCCGTGTCGTCCACTCACCAGGCTGACCCTGCCCACCCTGTTTAAACTGCACCACCGTCCCCCAGCACTCCCCACGCTGCTCCACTCTTCTCAAATAAGTAGCACTTACTACCTTCTACTGTGCTAACACTTTTCACTTAGTTCTTATGTTTATTATATATTTCATGTTTCCACCGTCTAGAATATGAGTTCCATGAGGGCAGGAATATTTGTTTTATTCACTCATGTGCCTAGAGCATTGCCTGACACGTGGCAGACAATCAATATTTATTCAATGAATGAATGAACAAGATTCTCAAGAACCTAAAAATGGTCTGACCTTCCTCTTCCAGACCTCTCCCTTTCACCAACACATGCCTGCCCAGGATCTGGAGTCCCAGGAACACACTGATCTTTTTCTTATCACCAGTACTGCTGATACCCTGTGGCTAACGTGATCAATTGTGCATCCTGTAGGCTCGGTAGAGGAAATGTACTCACCACCTTGGCTCTGTGTCAAAATTAAATGGTGACCTTGGCTTCCTTTGCTTCCCCACGGAGTTTATTTCATCGTAAAGGGAACGCTCTATCCTTGGGAAAAATAATATATTTTTGCCACCTTCAGCTTTAAAATGGCTACTTGATATGGCCCACGTGTGTCTCTGTCAGTGGCAGCTGAAAAAGCTTAGGTTGAGAGGATCTGAGAAAGCCCCATCGCATTGTCGGAGAGAAGCCGGCCATAAGGTGGAATCAGTTTACAATAACTTATTTACCTGTCCAAATCCTTCAGATAACATTAAAGCTTTCCCCTGCTACCCAGGACTCTGGAGTGCTGAGAGGAAAAAGGAAAATCAATTGATAATGATATATCCAGTTTAAAAAAATATATTGATTCCCAGGTAATGACAGTCGTGCGTTTTTGCAGTGGAGAATGCCATTTCCCGTCGTGAAGATGACTTTCTCATACATTACATTTAAAAGAGGGGACTAGGAATAGCCCTGCCTCCCCGTAAAAGATAGCCTCTATCTACTAGGTATTAAATCTATAATATTTTTAAGAAACATTTTCTCCAGGGAATCTATTCTTTGCTTCCTCAAGGTCTTCTTGCCCATTGTCTGAAAGAAGTAATGATTTGTTTTTGTAATTCTAGAGTTTGTGTCCTTTTCAGCATTAGATTAAAGACTTAAATTTTTTATTTTTCCCCATTGCTGGAGTTTCTTCATTTGGATTAGATGGAAGACAATGCCATTGTTCTCACTCTTATTCAGTGTCAATGGCTCAGTGGTGGGGATTAGGGCTTTGTGTGTGTGGGGACAGGGAGGGACACCTAGTGTCTGCCACTTGGGTTACTCTGCTACTCACTTCGCCCCATTATCTGCGTGTGGGGCAGAATTTGGGATCCCCCATGTGAGACAGTCCACACTAGGCAGCCCAGCATCGGGGCAATCCAAGGCAGAGACTAGCATCCATTCAGGGTGAGGATCCTCTAAGAATTCAAAGTAGATCTCTTTGCAAAAAATGATACCATTTCCCCACCCCAACCCCACTCTTTTCCCCTCTCTTTCTAGACTGTCTGGCTTCCTGGTCATGCTCACGCCTTGCTAAGTGTTGGTGGCCATCAAGGATTTTACATCCTGGGGACGAATCCAGAGCTTGCCAGAGACGGGCGGCACAAGGTAGGTCTCTGCTCAGCTCACCTGGAAATAAGAAAGGCCTGAGGCCTGGGCACAGCCGGCTCTCCCCTCTCACACGTCATGTCTGAGGGAAGGGAGGAGAATGTAGCTGGCCCCTCAACCCTTTGGTCAGCGAGATTTTCACCACAGGCATGTGATCCGCTGGTGCGAGGGCTTAGCTAAGCCATCTTGGCCTCAGCCCTCCCGGAATCCACCCGAGAGATCGCTTTGACTCTTCTTCACTCACCTGCGTCTTGAGTTTCCCCAGGAGGTTAGATCTGGTGGGTAGCCAGCAGCTAGGTGACCTTTAGCTCCTCAAACACTGTCATTCTTCTTTCTTTTGTAATTTAACAAATTTAAGTTTTATAATTTAACTTTTTTGTTGTTAAAATGTATTATTAAATATCATGACAATATTATTTGTTCATTGTAAAAAGAGTTTAAAAGATAGTAGCTAAAATTATATAAATGACTTATAATCATATTCCCCAGAGATGACCATTTCAGTGCCTCTGCCAGGCTTTTTCTTACGCACATACGTAGAGAATGCATGCACACATGTGCCCAGATCGTACTGTAGATATTGCTTGGTGGCATGTTATTTTGAGTCAACAATATGTCAAGGTATATTTTTATGTCGGTAAATAGAAATCTATGTCATCATTTACACATAACACCACCACGAATGTTTTTTCCTATGTATCTTTGCATGGTCATTTGATTATTTCCTTGGGTTAAATTTATAGGTCTGGCCTAAAGTCTTGATTCGAGGTTCTCAAACTAGGTTCAGGCAGCTGGGAGAGCGAGCGGAATGTGGCCTACCTTGGGAGGGCAAGATCTTCTGAAAAGAATCTGCAAGATTGCTCTAGCTCCCAACCAGCGGGCCAGGAGTGTTCCTGCAGACATAGGCAGGCCTGGAGCTGGAGTTGGCAACACTCGCCCCATTGAAGGGATGGGGGCTGGGCCTGGGATTCAGGACAGTGGAGGCTGAGCTGGCCCAGCCTGGCGTGTCCTTGTGGCACTTGAGCCTTTGGGAGTCCATGGGCCAAAGCTGCGTCTGCACAACACACAGGGCCTAGCGCCAGGTGAGCACAGGCCACAGCGGCCCCAGCACCGCGTTATTCTCAGCGCCCCGCTCTGGTCCCCTCTGTCCAGGAGACTCCTGGCCTCTGCCTGGGGCCGACTGTGGCCTGAGCCCCAGCTTCCCTCCGCAGCAGGGGCAGAGCATCAGACCAGCAGAGTCCCTGCCACGTCCAGATTCTCTGCTGTCAGAGAGCTTTCTCTGTGGACGCAGAGACGGTGGGGTTGAGGATGGCCCTCCACTGCCAGAGCCCTTGCACAGACAGGAGAAAATGTGGCGCTAGGATCTCAGCCTGCAGGTAGCCGTAGTTGTCAGCAGGAAGTGGGAAGAGGCTCCAGCCTGGGCCGGGATCAGCCACTGCAGTGGGAGAAGCCCTGCCACCCACCCCGCTGCGCATCCAGCCTGCCGCCACCCAGCAGCCCAGTGGGGGCAGCCAGAGGAGGACAGATGGGTTCCTGACCTAGAGAGCTGGTGGGCTGTTGGCACACGCCTACTGGCACCACTGAGTGGGCACAGCTGTCCTTGTTAGTTATCCTGGACACTGGGGAGTGGTTTGCCTCTGTGTCTGTCGGGTCAGAGAAGGGGGGTTGGAAAACAAGACAGTTAAGCCTCGGTTTGGTGACTGTAGCATTTCCAGCTCCTAGACAGGCAGAGAAAAGATTAGAAGATGCCGTTCACAGAAGTCAGCTTTCCTTGGATGTGCCTTTGAGCTTTAGACGCTGTGGCAGGAGGGAAGAGGATAGAGAGTCCCCAGGGCAGTGGGTCTTGCTGTCTCACATGGTGGCCCTTAGCTTGAAGTCTTCTCTTCCCTGCTGCTGATACAGAGTGACACATGGCTCTTGCTCATCCCAGCCCCCAAGAAGGACAGAAGGGACCTTAAAGGTGGTCTCACCAGGCATGCCTGGTAGAATGCACCCTTTGAGGGCCTCAGTCTCTGTATCCCCCAGACTGGTGTTCCCAGACTCATGTCTGCCTTCCCTAAGACTCGGCCAGTGCCTGGAGGATGGGAATCCCATCTGAGCCATCTGTGGTTCTGCCCCCGCCAGCCCCACGAGCGCCTACTGGGTTTGGAGTAAACACATGGCCGCACTGCAGCCAGGACCGTGCCTGAGGGCACCCCCCACGCATGGCCTAGTGTGCAACATGCTCTCCCCTTACTGAGCCCATAGATTCCCAAGAAGATAAGAAGGTTCCGAGACCCACTGTGCCCTGGTGATCAGTGGCAGAACCTATCAGCTTACTGTGGAAACTGGGCCAGCTCGCCAGGCTCTGTGTAACCTGCTACTGAGCTGGCCGGTTCAGGAGCAGAGCACGGAGGGCTGCTCTCTGCTTTTCAGCGGTTTGATGAAAACCACCCAAGTAACCAAGGGTGAGCTAGCAGGAGTGAAATCCGATACCTGCACTGTGGGGCAGGGCGGGAAGTTGAGCTGAGGACTGGTTTGTGCAGGACCACAGGCTGGGGCACGAATGGCCTTAGCGGACACCGGGGGCCTTGGCGGTGGTGCAGGGCAGTGCGGGTCCTCACTGGCGCTGGAGCCACCCTGTGCGGCATCCCTGCCCTCCTCCTCGGGACTGTCTCAGTACTGCCTATCCGGGACGTTCACCCCATTGCCCTCAGCAGACAAAATGCCCTGCGTGCCCCCTGCATCCTCAAGGTCATTGCAAATGTCTCTGGAGCTAATGGGACTTGGAGCTGGTCCATCAGAGCACACCGTGCGCCTGCCGTGCCCTGGTCTCCTGGGTCCACCGCAATCCTGCAGGCGCCCTCTCTGGCCACTCTCTCCTGTCCTCTGTCTGCCTTCGCTCTGGCGCTAGGACAGCCTTGCTTCCTAGAGCTGTCGGGTCCGTCCTCCCCTCCTCGGCTTCCTTCTCCATTCCCTTGTGGCCTCCGTGGGGTCCTCCCCAAGGAGGGGCCTGAGGGCAGACATCTCGGGGCTTGTGGCCAACACAGACACTTTGCCACCCTCTTGTCCTCTGACTACTGCTGCCTTTGCTGGCCACACTAGGGACCTCCGCAGCCCCTTCCCCCACTGGGCGTTGGGGTGCTCAGACCCCTGAGAAGGCCACTTGGCCACTCAACTGTCTGGGACCCGTATCCCTCAGCAGAGCCTTAGCCGAGCCCTCAGCCCGGCCCAGGTGTCGTTCGGACCGCTGGCCCCTTCCTGCCAGCACCTGCCGCTGTTCCACGGCTTTCCACTGAGAGGGCCTCCAGACCTCCAGCTGCGCCGCCCACCACAGGACCAGCAAGTGGCCTCCCTCCGCCCCTCCAGCTTCGTGGGGAAACAGAGCTGCTCTCCCTCTTGCCACGGGGACTGCGGGCCTCCGACTCCTCTGCCGCCTCCCTCCTGTCAGTGAGAGGCTTCCTCAGCTCCCTGGCTCCAGCCATCTCTGCTGCCCTGTTGCAGCTGTCCCCAGGCTTGACTCCCACATGGCACCTCTGTCCTAAGGCCCAGACCCTTCTCCAAAGGCTCCTGCGTCAGTGCCCTGCCTGTCTGATTCTCAGCTCGGACTCGGCCGGTCTGAAAAAAAGCTGCTGCGTTGCTTCCTCGATGACCCCTTCTATGAGGGGCCCCTCCGCCCTGCTCTCGCTGATGATGGATAATCCATCTCTTCTTTCAGATACTCCAAAATCTACCCCCGGGATCAAACCATCCAAAAGCTGGGTACCTCGGCCATGTCACACTGTGTTCGTCTCACCCATTCCACCCCAGAACGCTTTTACATGAACTGTGCGGGATTCTAGAATATCTGCTGCCCTCCAGATCACAGCGATGTGCCCGCATTTAGGATTTTGTGGCAGTTCCTGTTGATCCTGTCACTTGTGACTCCTTGGCTATGACCCTTGGGAGAAGTAGCTCTGATTTCAGCACAGACATATTCTTCTCTCAAGCCATTGTCTCAGCGGCTCACAGGTCCATGAATCGTGTTGTAGCAGATCAGAGCCTTGTTTGCCTCTCGCAAGCTCTCTAAGCAGTAGCTCTCAACCTGGCTGCATATTAAAGTCACCTAGGGAGAGTTTTGAATTCCCCAGACCCAGGCTACATACCAGATCAGTGACATCAAAATCTGTGTGCGGTAGGCCCAGGGATTAGTATTTTTGTAAACTCCCCAGGTGATTCCAATGGGCAGCTAAGGCCAGAAGCACTGCCAAGCCTGGAGGCGAATTTGTGGCCCACCTGTAGCCTGTGCATGGGACTTTCTAAATATGATTTCATGTAGGCGACATTCCCTGCTCCATTTCCTGCGCCTACACTTGTTATTCTCTCTCCTACTTTTGATTTATGGTGTCTTAACGTATCCTTTTAGGTCCCCTGCAATCCTTTCTGGAACTTGGGGAGGTGAAAACAAACAGAATAGAAAGTTCCCTGCTTTTCTCAGGCTGGGACCTGGGCACAGCTCCCACCCCAGTCAGGCCTCCCAGAAAGAGAGCTGGAGCCTCCTGTTGCCAGCCATAGGCCGGGTCAGCGGCCTCATTATAGTAATCCCACAACAGGGAATTGCAACCAGGTCTGCCCAGAGCCCTCCAAGGCCCCACAGGAGAGGCTTGCTCCATTCACGCCATCTGTAATGCTGAGACAGGACTGGGGGGAGGCCAGGGATGGCTGGGGCTGGCCACCAGAGCATCACCCAGCCCAGGACCGCGGCCAGTTGGGACCCCCTCCTCTGCCATTCTGGTCCACTCCACTCACCGCCACACTGAACAGCAGGCGGAGATTGTTGGCAAAAGGCAGGCGATGCCCAGAGCAGGACTGGGAATCTTTCCGAATCCTGGCAGCCAAGGGGCTAGGAACAGGATGCACAAGGCAGTCTCTGAGCTAAGGCGGGTGGAGTGGAGGGGCACACAGCAGTCCAGTCTAGCTGCAGAACCTCATTTGGCACCTGGGCTAGAAATAGCTTCTCTGCAAACCTCAGAGTTTATTTTTGTGTCAAAATTTGATTTTCCAAGCAGCCAGTCTCCTTGCTTACTTTGCACCTGCTCCAGTGGCCGGGGCTGCCGGGAACCGTTGTGAGTCTGTGTCCTCCATGAGGGCATCTGGCTGAGGAGGCGTGGGGCTGACGCCCAGCCTGCACTCTGGGCGCTTTGCTGTGCCCTTGAGAGCTCGGAGGGAGGAGTGACTCTTTCTAATTTGCACAAAATACCGAATGAGGCTAGTAGTGGCTCTGCCCGCACCCTGCTCAGGGAAGCACCATGTGTGCACAGGTGGAGTGACCGTGCTCCAGAAGTTGTGGACCCTGATTGGTGATCTCCTTTACTCATACTCAAAAGCCACTCAAAAAAACTTTTAAACTGTAGTCTTCTAATCATAAATTTCTCTCCTTCCCTCTCCCCCTTCTCTCTCTTGCAACAGGACAGATCGTACCAGGAGTATTGGGGGCTGTAGGCTGAATACCCAGCACATGGTGAAACAAAAGGGTGTTTCATCACTCATTCATTCATTCACTCATTCCTTCAACACGTTCTGGCAGCCACACTGTGTATGGTTCTTACTGGGATCCAGAGGGGTCAGACCAAAGCCCTGTCCTCAAGGGGCTCTCGGTCCAGTGGGGAGACCAGCAAGTAAATACATTCTTTTGTGATAAACATGATCAATTCTTATGTGATAAATATATGATAAAGGCAACAAGAAAAATGTATTAAAAGTGCTATGGAAGAACCACTCATTCACTTGACAGGTATTTACTGAGCACCCACTATAGTGCTAGGCATTGTTCTAGGCACCGGGGATATCACAGTCACCATGTGAGACAAAATCCCCTGACCCGGAGCACACATTTGAGGGGATGGTCAAAACCTCAGGCTTCAGTGAAGAGGTTACTTTAAGCTGGAAATCAAAGACCATATGTATGTATGTGTGTACAGGGAACATTCCAGGCAATGGGAACAGCTTGTGGAAAGGCCTGAAGATATAAAAGGACCAGAGAGGCCGGGCGCGGTGGCTCACGCCTGTAATCCTAGCACTCTGGGAGGCTGAGGCGGGCGGATTGTTTGAGCTCAGGAGTTCGAGACCAGCCTGAGCAAGAGCGAGACCCCATCTCTACCAAAAATAGAAAGAAATTAATTGGACAGCTAAAAATATATATAGAAAAAATTAGCTGGGCATGGTGGTGCATGCCTGTAGTCCCAGCTACTCGGGAGGCTGAGGCAGTAGGATTGCTTGAGCCCAGGAGTTTGAGGTTGCTGTGAGCTAGGCTGACGCCACGGCACTCACTCTAGCCCGGGCAACAAAGTGAGACTCTGTCTCAAAAAAAAAAAAGGACCAGGGAGATCAGAACATAAGTGCTAAGAATTGGGAGATGTTGCTGGAAAGATAGTTGGGTCTCAGCAGTAATGGGCCTTGAATGCCATGCCAAGTCCCCTGACAATGGGGACATAGCTGGCCAAGCCATTCTCATAGCCAAGCTTCCGTGTATCCAAAACAGAGACTCCCTGACCCCAAAACAGAGATTCCTTGGCAGCCACTACCCCACCCCCAATTTGTTAGAACATCCAAGGCTAAAGAAGTATGACTTACGTTATGTTACCTCCTGTGACCCAGTGCTTTTAGTTTGCAAAGTGTTTTCACATAATTGCCTCTCCTGGTTGTGAGAAGGACCCTAGGAAGTAGACAGAGAGGGATTATCATTGCCATGTATTGTACCAAGGAGCAAACCAAGGCCCAGAGAGGGCCAATGTCTTGCCCAAGGTCACACAACCAATCGAAGCAGACACTAGAGACCCTGTCTCCTGGTTCCTAATCCATAGGTCCCTCTCACCCCCATATCAACTGCCACTTTTTATGTTGAAGCCAAAAAGCTCTGAGCAAGTGTCAATCATGTGCCTACCTGCCTTCTATAAGCATTAGCTGAGCACATACTATGTGTCAAGCCCAGCATTGAATGGCCATCTGCTGGGCCTCAGTGTGGTCCCAACCCGCACCCAGGAAGAAAACAAAAAGGGTCACATCTGGGCTGTCCTCTTCCCACCCACCACAATCCAAGAGACTTAAGGACCATGAGTTGGCCAGACCCAGGCCTGCACCCTCCTGAACCACGTGGAACGAGGCTCAGAATTACCATCATAGGTGGAGACCACTCTACTTGTTCCTGAGTCCTCTCATCTCGGTCACTCGGAGGCTCGTTAATGACAGCTGCCAGTACGTGTTTGAGAGAATGAGGAGATGAAGCCTCATCCTCAGAGCTGGAGCTCGCCCGTGTAAGACACGCGCAGCCTAGCAATCCTCATGGGCCGCCCTTTGATTTGTAGCAACTCATTTAGATAAAAGCATCTGGTTCGTAAGGTAGCGACAACAAAAAAATCATTAAAAGCACATCTCTGCTTTTACAAAGTAACCTAGTAACAGCACAGGAGGTAACAATTAACCCGGCCCCTCTTCTCCGAGTACACAGGCAGGTGCCGAGAGTGGGAAATGGAAGTGAGAAAACAGAGGCTCTTTCCAGGCCCCTTCCGAGATCAGTGCTCAGGGACGCATGTGAGGCAGCCCCCAGCCAGCCAGAGAGCCTCGCCCGCCCATTAGCGCAGAGAGGAGGTGCCCTGTCTCTCCATCTCAGAATAAACACTGCAATTATTTATTTAGCACCAGTTCAAGGCTTTCTGAAATGCATCCAAAGTGCTCCACCGTCTCACACAGGTATGCCCTGAGCTGCAGCTACTGACTTGGAGAATGGGATAAAGGAAATCTGACTCACACCTGCTGGCCTGTGCAGGCCCCCTGCTCCCATCCACGGACTCCTGGGCTCCCTAACTCGCCCTGCGGGCTGGTATCCCACCTGGGAGCACTTTGCCCTGACAAGCCCGAGTCTCCCGGAAGAGCCGCTCCCATCCCTACACTCCTCCTGGCAAAGTGCTCCCGGGCCACACACCCCCACCTCGGGAATTCTCTCTCCCGATGCCTTTGCACTGTTTCTCTCCCTGGCACCCATTTAGTGCTTGCTGCTTCTTGGTCCAGGGTGGTCCTTTCACTGTCCAGTGTGCCCAAGGCTCATCCCCCAAAGCTGTGAGCTCTCTGGGGGCAGGAGGGCAGCCCTGCAGCGCTGAGCACGTACAAACAATGAAAAGGAATTATGAATGGAAAAAGTCAGCTGCCACAGCCTCGGGCTGTGCCCCTGGGCCCCTCAGCCTCCCCTCCCTCCCATCACAGGACCCTCCTGGGAGACTGCTGGGAGTTGCTTGAGAGCAGGAGCTGTGTCTCAGTCACTGGGTCCCTACCCAAAGCCCACACGAAAAGGCTGTCTGGTATTTCCAGGATGAACGAATGATCAGAAGCGGTTCATTTAACCTGTCTAACCTATGCATGACGGGGGCCAGCCACACCCATCAGAGCAGCTCACGTCCACCCACCTAGAGCAGAGCGTGCTGCACTGACCCTGCCCTCAAGGCCACCACCCCCTGGGACACCACACACCCAGCCCAGAGCTCTCCTTCCCACTGTTCCAAGCACAGCGCACGGTCCAAGAGGAAGACAGGCCTCCTTGTTAGAACCCAGAGTCTCAATATGCTCAATTCACATTCCAGCGGTGCTTAGAAAGCTGCACTCCATGTTCACAGGGTCCTCACAGCGCTCATTCATTCATTCAGGCAGCATTTATAGTGAGCAGGAGAGGGTAGTGGCCACGGGCACAGTTGCTGGAGCCGTACTGCCCGGGTCCTAATCCCAGCCCTGCCCCTGACCAGCCGTGAGACTTCCCATACAGGGTTTAACCTCCCCGTGCCTCCGTTTCTTCATGTGCAAAGTAGGGATTATAATAATGCTTACCTCAGCTGGCGGGTGTAGGACTAAATGAGTTAATGCGATGAAGCACCTGGAACATGCATGGAATATAGCACCATACACGGGTTTGCTGTTATTCTGAAGGGCCGGGGTGCCACTGGGTCACGGACTTAATTCATAGCCTCTTCAGGACCAGATGCACCTTCAAGGAAGGTGCTGTGTGCCCACCTCCCATGCTCCACCGCGTCCTCGCGCAGCCTTTGCTCGCTGCATGTATTCAGCCAGCAGGGGACTCGTGCGCCCAGGGAAGCGGCCATCGCCAGCCTACAGAGACCCCCACACAGCCACTGGGCAGCCTCCTGTTCCGATTCTCCATGGGCCACAGCAGAAGGTCCTGGTGGGGGATCTCACGTACTTGTCACAGCCCCTGATGAGGACCCGAACTGATAGCACACAGTGGGATCCAGTGGCCCAGACCCAGATGCTCACCAGTGGCCATCTGCCACTGACTGGCTTTGAGACCTGGAAACATGTCCCTGCCCCTCTTCGGATCTCGTTTTCTTCTCTGTATCAGGAGGGCTTGGATTCGTGATTGGTCAGTCAGGCTCTGTCCCTAGGAGTGACCCTCTGGATGTGGCCGTGTGAGGACCTCTGGGACTCCACCACAGTTAGCACTGTGGCCTCAGAAATTATGTCAGCCCATCCTGGGGGCATCTGTCATTAACAATTATGAAGTCATTATCTGGTAAATAATTCATAACCCTAGAGGTGGGATAAGCTGCCAGTAAACAATAATCCATTT
>NW_012152707.1:581870-598765 GCF_000956105.1 Propithecus coquereli | reverse complement strand
AAGCGCCAAGGGCTGTGCTCAGCAGTTTGCAAGCATTTCCTCCTGGAATCCTCCCAGCAACCTTGGGGATGTAGGTGCTGCTGTTATCCCCGCTACAGAGCAGTAAACTGAGGTCTAGCGAGGCTAAACAACTTACCCAAGGCCACTGAACCAGAAAGCCTCAGTCTGGAGTTCAGGCGTGTGACCTGAGAGCGCTCATTCTCAGCCAGGGTGTCCCACTCCCTCCTGCTACGAGCTGGAACCTCTTGACACTTGTCTAGCCTTTGCTTCTGTGTGGCCCGTGCCTCTCCGGCAAGACCGTGAGTGCTGGGGGCCTGCTCACCGGGGGCAGGTCCCAGGAGGCACTTCCAGGGGCCGCAGAGCAGAGGCTGCCTGGTGGCCAGTTTGCGGTGCAGTTCGGTTTGCTAGTGGTGTTCAGAGGCCAAACCAAGGGTGCTGAGGAGGGAGCGGGTGGGGATGTCTTCGGGACACTCTGCCTGAATTTCCATCTTCTAATAGGCCTATTGCTCATCTCATCAGGGGAGATGTTGTTGCAGCCTCCTGGCCATGGGCGCTTGGAGAACTCCGTCCTGGGGAAGGGGCTCTGCTCAGAGCCGTGAACCCTGGCTGTGTGGGTTGGTCATTAGGGCTGGGTTAGCCCTGCCTAGAGCGCCTCCTCTCCCGCCCTGCTAGCAAGGCCAGCAGCCCACCCGGGATCTGCAGGACCGTTTCTAAGACCTGCCCTAAGACCAACAGGCTGGGAGGGACCCCCAAGGGTATCCTTCTCCCACTGCACTATTCTTTTTCCTTCTGCGTAGGGGCGCCACGAACATTGTCAGCACCCACACGACAACCAGCCTTCCAAGGCCTGGAGTCTCAGTGGTGCTTCTCAGGCAACCAGAGCCGCCTGAGTTGGGAGCTTCAAGGAAAAGGGTGGAGTTGCTAGATGTTGGTCCCTGTAACGCATCTGGAATGTTGCACAAACCTCTGCGGCTGGGCCCCATGGTAGAAGAAGCCACAGCGGCCCCTGTGTGTGCTCATTTCTCAATAACTGCGGTAACCAGCCTGGGAAGAGGCCCCTTTTAGCCTTTTAACCTCTCCTCCTGCGGCCAGCACCGCGGCTGGAGAATGGATCACTCACTGCTTTCTAGAACAGCTTGAAACATCCAGAACCCTCCCATCTCCTCTGAATGGAATTGTCTCATGGGAGGCACTGGTCCTGTCTTATTTGTCAGGCTTCCACGATGAGCTCCTTGGCTTCCAGGACTGGGGAAAGATTCTACCCCTGGGCATCTCCCACCTTTTGCTGACAGTCTCCGCCTGCTGCTCGGCATGGGGGTGAGTGGTGTGGACCAGAAGGGCAGAGGAGGGGGGCCAGGCTGGCTGCTGTCCTGGGCCGGGTGATGCTCTGGCGGCCATCCCTGGCCTCCCTCAGTCCCACCTCAGATGCTGTGAACTGAGCAAGCCTCTCCTATGGGGCCTTGGAGGGCTCTCGGCAGAAGTGGTTGCAATTCCCCCTTGTGGGATTACCGGAATGAGGCCACTGACCCAGCCTGTGGCTAGCAACGGGAGGCTCCAGCCCTCTTTCTGGGAGGCCTGACTGGGGTGGGAGCTGTGCCCAGGTCCCAGCCTGAGAAAAGCAGGGAGCTTTCTATTCTGTTTTTTTTCACCTCCCCGAGTTCCAGAAAGGATTGCAGGGGACCTAAAAGGATACGTTAAGACACCATAAATCAAAAGTAGGAGAGAGAATAACAAGTGTAGGCGCAGGAAATGGAGCAGGGAATGTTGCCTACATGAAACCACACCTAGAAAGTTCCATGCATGGGCTACAGGTGGGCCACAAATTTGCCTCCAGGCTTGGCAGTGCTTCTGGCCTTAGCTGCCCATTGGAATCGCCTGGGGATTCTGGTGGCTTGATGTGAAACCATCGCCTTCTTGCTTGCCCCAAAGAAGAGGGGGCCACATCACAGAACCTATGCTGAGTGTCTTGCTGCCTGGGGCTGGTACTTCTTCTTCCTCTCTGGCTTGGCCAGTCCCAAGGAGGTTGGGGAGCTCTCATTTCCAGGGTGGCTACTGTAGCCCACCAGGACAGGACTCTGCAAGCCCTGGTTGTGGATAGATTAACAGAAAACAAAAGTATTATTTTAGAAGAGGGGGCTAGTTTCAGCCCTATCAGTGAAGGCATGAGAGAAACCAGCTTGTGTCACAAGGCAGAGAGTGTGGCATTTCCACAGGCTCTAGCAATCTTCTGACAGTCCCAAGAAAGGATGGTCGATGATGCGTGTGCTCACATGTGACGTGTGCTGTTCTCAGAGAGGGGTGCCAAGTGAGGTGCTCTGGTGGGGTGGGGCGCAGCCTGGCTCAGAGCTGGGGTGGACCTGCTGGGCTGGCCTGTCCTCCTCTTCCTCTGCAGTAAGCCCTGGGGATGGATCATCCCTGACACTAAAGCCTCTTCCCAAAACTCTCCAGGGAGAGAAATTCCATCAGCTTCTAGAGTCCCCATTCTGGTGGCTCCTGAAGACTTTTCTTCTATCTGACCTAAATCTCCCTTGCTGCAATTTAAGCCCATTTTCCCTTGTTTTGTTTCGAGTGGAAATGGAGAACAGCTCGTCCCCAGCTGCCTCCGAAAGCAGGGTGAGTCAGAAGTCCCTGCGCACCTCCTGCCGTGCCGAAGTATTCTCAGAAATCTGCCCTGTTGAATCCGTCCTCGTGAAAGCCCCCCAGAGAATAGCTTCACATTCATGCGTGGGATGAGGCTCCATGCCGGGGGGCTGTGGTGGTGGCAGGGCCCCTCCTGTGGGCACACGCCGAGGTGGCCCCTACAGGGGTGGGGAGATGGGCACGTGAACGGATCGGCCCACACAGTGAGGGGTGCAAGCCTGGGGTCTGGCCGGGGAGCTGGGGGGCTTCCCGAGGAGGGGGTGCCCACGTCGAGTCCCGAAGGGGAGTTGGAGTCAGCCTGGGAAGAGGGGAGGGCCTTTCAGGGGACATCTGTCCACTCTAAGTCCCACGTTTGGGTTTCAAGAAAGCCCTCTTTGTTATCCTCTCCCCTAATCTAATGCTTAACTGGGTTTTTTCCCACCTGCCTGCCTCAGCCGATGGTGACCCGGGAGTTCATTCACTTAGATGGTGAGCGTGGACCGGGGTCCGCCCGCCGCGGGCAGGGCGTATATGCAGGCACGTGCATTCTCCGGAGGATTCTGTTGGCTTCTTGATCTCCTGGACCCCTAGGTTTCTGCCTTTTTACTTCTGGGAACAAATTACCCCCACTTGTTTCTGCTACAGATGAGCTATTTTGTAGGCCGTTGAAGCCAGTTCCTGGAAGGGTTGGGTTGGTGGTTAAAAAAAAAAATCCAATTGGAAAGCAGTAGATAACAGCAGCTAAGTTACTGAGTTTAGAAAGCAGTGATGCTGAGTGGCCCTGACAACACTTGGACAGCACGCAGCAAATGCAAGAGAAAAATTTCTATTTTTCCTAGGCCAGTGGAATTAAAACTTTCCTATTCTGTAGGATAAACAGAGAGAAACCAAATCCCTTTTTCCTAAGTACTTATCTAACTGCAATAGTGAAATGTGAGCCAGGTCATGTGGGTTTTTTTTTTTCCATTGCTTAGTCAAAAGCCCCCTTCAAACTACTTGGCTCCAATACAATGGACCAAAAAGAAAGAAAGAAAGAAACCACCTGCATTGATTGGATTTAAATAATGGAAGTGCCATTAATATCTTCCATAAAAGATGATTGATTCTGACTCAGATTTATGGAAAGTTGGGGCTCGTAAAAGTAAATAGAGTGGCAGCCGTTCGAGATTAGTGCTAGTTCCTACACACTCCCCTCGGGCCGGTGAATGGATGGGCTCCCATCCTAGGGCCCCCATGCCAGCAGCTAGGTCACGGGGACCTCTGGAGGGTGGAGGGCAGCCCTGTGCCCAATCCGTCACCAGCTGTCCTGGTCCAGGAGGACTCCCCTCCTTCACTTCAGATTCTAGTGTGAAGCTCACGGCTCCGGCCCCTGGGGACACCAGCAGCTTCCACCTCTGCTCTGTGGAAGCCCAGTGCCCCTCCTAGGGCAGAGGACGCCTGATGGCCCAGGGAGTCCCTCTGTGGATGAGCCCCAAGCCCTGCTAGGTGGGTGGGCATGTGAGCAACAGCAGCCTCTGAGCTCTGCTCTCCTTACACCTGAGAGCTCAGATGGACTGGCCTTTGGTGCAAGCGCAGGGACCTTCAGTGTGGCCTGGTGGTTCAAAAGGAGTTTCTCCAGTGATTCTTTCCTCCTGCTTGGGAAGGGGCAGAGGGGAGGCCTAGCCCTGACAGCAAAGTGGTGGCAGGGCCCCGAGTGGCCTCAGGAGATGGAGGAGGCCGGGGGATGTCAGCTGAGTCCGGGTGCCGTTAGCGCCCACCATGCAGGGCTCCCTCCCACCCAGCTGGGCCACCGCTCAGCTCCTGCTCTCCCGGCTCTTAGGAGCTGCCACATTCATCCTGGTCTCCAGCCTCCCAGGTGCTACTGATCTCCTGCCCCAGCTATGCACCAGCGATGCCCGGGCCCATCCCCAGGGCTCTGTCCAACACGTCCACCTGTCCCTCCACCAGGACGCCCCTTGGGACCCCTAAGACCTCACACAACCCCGTCCGTCCTCAAACATACTCCTCTTCCCATGCCCCCGCCTCTGGGAATGGCAGTGCCATTTACCCAGTCCCCGAGTCAGAAGCAGGGGAGCACCTCTCCACCCCCCACCCCATATTACGGGTTCTCCTCTCTGTCTCCTAAGCAACACTGTCCCCCATCCTTCCCAGCCATCCCCACTGTTCCTGGCTTCTGTCAGCAGACCCCCACCCATTCTAACTGGATGGGCACAATGGCCTCCCTGCCTCCACCTTATCCCCTTCCAGTTCATTCTGTGCTGGCCCCGGAGGGATCTCTAGGATGTGGATCACATTTCCAGTCTCCCCCAGTCCCTGTGGGCCAAAGTCCAGACGCCTGTGTCCCCCTCTGCTGAAAATACACCACCCATGACCAGTCTGGTGCTGTGGACGACCGTGCCTCTACCATGCTGTGTCCTCCGCCTAGATGGCCGTTCTTGGCTCTCCGTGGGCTTCTCCTCCCTGAGCTTCCTTGCCATGCCGCCGATACCTCTAGTGCAGGAGAGGAAATGGACCTTTGAGGATCTTCTGTGACAGACATGTTTGGGGCCACCAGCCTTGTGCACCCCACCTTCTGAAAACATCTGCACTCACCCACAACCCCTGCATGTGACCCACCCCTCCAGCCTCAGCTTCCTGGACTAGGGGTGGATGCCTGACTTCAAGGCTGCCATCCTGTTGGCCAGCAATGCAGGACCGATCAGTCCTGACTTTGAGAAATGAGCTGGAGCATTGAATCTCTCTCCTTTGGAATGGGAACTAAGAGAACTAGAGAGTTCCATTTGGGGCTGGGCCCTTTAGGCAGATGGTAATGCAAATGCAAGACAAGAGCAGTTATTCTGGGGCTCTGTGCATAACAAGGTGGAGTCTCAAAGGCTGATTGGGAAGGAAGGAAAAAGGGAGGTGATGTCCCAACAGAAGGGGTTTGTGGAGCGAGAGAGACAGAGCTCCTTGTGGCTGGTCCGTGTAGTTCTATGTTGTCTCTGCCCTTCTGCTGGCTTCCTTGGAGGCCTTGCCATGGCCGTACAGTATTCTTCTCTTTAGCATGAGCTGGTGCGGATGGATGCTCTTTAGTGAAACCAAAAGAACGTAACTAAAACGACTTTTGAGCACCTTACACTAATCCTGCAAAGCAGGAATTTTCATTCCCATTTTTAAACATGTCAACTGAAGTTCAAAAACACACGGTAATGTGCTCAAGGTCACAGGGCAAGGGAGTGATAGAGCCAAGCGCAGACCAGCTGTTCTCATGGGGAGCCAACTCTCCTGCTTCAGCACTTGCCGCCTCCCCTGTGGCAGCCCCTCATCGCCCACTCGGGACCCGGAGCCCCTCGAACACAGGGGCTGTGCCCCATTGCCCGCCACAGGCTGTGGCTCAGTGCAGGCACCCAAAGGTCTAGTGGATAGACTTCATTTCCACGCAGCCCACAGGAAAAACCGCTCGGAAGCCAGAATTCAAGTCCTGCCTCTCGTGGCAGTCGTGTGAACTTGGGGGAGTCACTTTCACCTCTCCCTCGTCCGCACCAGTGGCAACGGCCCAGGTGTAGTAGGCAGTTGGACGAGATGACATCCTGGCTTCTCTCCTGCTCTCCAATCTCACAGCGTCTGTGCCCTGCCTCCCTCCCAGGAGCGACGTCAGGCAGAGCACTCCGCGAGCTGGGCCCCCCGAGCGTTCACCCCAACCTGTTCTTGCAAATAGCGTTGCCCTTTCCTGTTAGCGCAGCTCCCGGGAGGCCTCCGGGAGCTCTTCCTGCTCTGCTTGCTGTTGAAGAGGGGTTTGTGCCGTGGCCGAGTGGGCCACGATTCTCATATACCCCCGATAGCAGCTTTATCTAATGAGGATGAGATGCTTACACATATTTTCATTTTAAAAAAATTGGCTATTAATTTGTCAGAATTATTCATATTTTACTGATGATATTTTCCATGTATCTAATCAGGGAGCTCATGAATAGAAATGAAACTATTTAAATACAGAGATGGTGTACATTGTAAGATCTTGTTTTCTCAAGCTGTTTCATAATGCAGTGAATACATTTATTTCTTCTAAAAACAGGTTTTGCAACCATCAAAAAACATTTTTTAAATCTTTGATTAAATATGACTCTATTCGAATATGCTAAATTGCCGTGAGCGGGCTGTGTGTGCGTGCACGTGTGTGTCTGTGTGATCACGTGAAGTACGTGCATTGTTTTCTGGCCTTCTCCATAGGGACAGGAGACTGGTTTTTTAAGTGAGAAAACTGGAAAACACATTCTGGGTCAAATCTTTAGGATGGATAGATGGCAAAGTGAAAGTACTAATTGAAATCGGACTGAACAATATTCGAGATAATTATTTGTACCATGTAGACTTTTAAACTGCTCAAAATTCCAGCAGCACTTACCTACGTTGAAAGAGGTTTAGAATCATTAAACAAAGCCAGATATTAAATATACTACTGCTATCTGTCGAAACATTAGCAAGTAATGTAAAACACATGGCATCTACTCAATGGAAAATCTGAGAATACAAATTATAATAGTTGTCTTATAAGACCTCTGGGAAGCTTGCACTAAATTGCTTAATTCCATTAATAACAAACTATTACTCTAGCTATTAAAGTAACATAAGGTAATAGAGATCATGTCGAGAGATTGTACTGAGGCTCTTTCTTCACCTAGCACAAATTTATTCCGGGGCATTGATAGATTTTAATTGACTGTGGCAACTGAATAGCAACAAAGGAAATTGAATGTCTTTTGAAAGCTCCACATTTTGTAGAAGCAAATAGCAACACCAAAATGAGAGTCTGGGGGAGCTGGGACAGGCAGGGAAGGACGTGGGAACATCTGCACCAGCAGCTCCTTTGCAGACACGCTTGCCTGTGACCTTAAGGAAAAGCTTCTTGGGAACGGGCACAGCGCAGGCCCGAGCATCGTTTTCAGCTCCGTGTCCAAGCTGAAATGAAACCGATCCGGCTGTGGTAAAAACGCGTGCTTTGTCATGAATATCCATGGGGCACGTTTCCAAGATACAGGACTGGAGGGACCTTCGTGCCAACTGCCGAGTCCTCTCCGGAGAGTTCTGAGAACAGGGTTTGTTCCGGCCTGAAGGCCCAGCGGTGGCGTGAGTGACTCCTCATCGTGACACCCATCTAGTCCAGGCTTCTGCTGACCTGTCACCTACTTTTCTCTGTAATTCTTGATCCTGTCTGCTCGCCGTGGTCCTCCTGTCTTCTTCCCACATGCAGGGGCCACCAAGGGGTCTGTCCTGCGTCCCACACTGGCCTTGCTCTCGCTGGTTTCAATGACGTGGACGTGTTCTTTTCATCCCTGAGGGCTGATCTCCCCAGCTTCTCTGTTTGAAGGGAAACTCGTTTGCAAAGGGGACTGTACAAGATGTGCCGGGCTGCTGGAAGTGGTTCCTGCAGTCCCTGCGGGCAGCCGGGCAAGCAGCAGGGAGGCGGAGGCAGCCCTCCAGTCACACCCGTGCCGTGCTTGCTGGCGAGGTGGGTCCAGGTGATTGCCCCCACCTGGCCCTGGGGCACAGGTCATGTTGCCACAGAGGTCTTGAGCTTGTGTCTTTTCTGCCTGGACTTTCCCCTTTGCTTCTGCAAATGTCCTGAACGACATCTCACTTAAACCTGTGCAATGCTCATTATCTTCTGCCCTGGGTGGCAGTGAATGTCACGTATCCTTGGGACCAGGGACATTCTTTCCTACTCTCCATGGATCCTAGCTTCTCTCAGGACATCACAGAGGAGCTTTGGGGGCTGGTCTGCACCACACATCACGGCCACTGTACCCACAGCTCCAGTGAGGGGGACGGCCCTTCTCGGGGCTCTGGGTGTGACACCCAGGAGCCGGCCCTGGCTCATGGCCGTGGGCGCCTACCTCATTGGCGCTGAGAGAGTCTAGTCCCGCCACGACTGCAGCACGCGCATGTGTTTGAAAACCTCCTTGGCAGGCAGGACCTCCTAATTTTTTCCACTTCTTGTGATTAGCGTTGCAGACTAATCCTAGCACCAGACTCAACACCAGCTGTTCTTCCCCCACTGCTTGTTTTTACTTATGAACCAAATCCTGGAGCTGCTGCCGAATTGGCCGGCCCGCTCCTCCCTCAGCCCGAGCTGCAGGCAGTCCCCTGCGGCGTGACCTCAGGTGAGTTGTCTTTCTACCTGGCTGCCTGTGTCCTTCACGCTGCCTAGGCGGCACTGCCTGGCCTCAGAGGGCAAGCGAGGCGCACCCTGGATTCCAAAGAGGATTTCGGCTTGCCCACTAAGGCGCTTGGGTAGCAGCAGTTCCCGGAGCCAGACTGATCTCAGAAAGTTGGTTTTGCATCCCTAGACATCAGACAGCCCTGGATCCCACTTACAATTTTTTATGTAATAAGATTTATTCAAAATACGATATGGAACATTTAGATGGGTTTTATCACAAAAATGAAATGAACATACATGATCTATCCCACCTCTGAACTTAAATAAAATAAAACATCACCAGACTCTTGAAACTCCTCATTTTCCTGCTCGATCCTTCCCAAGCCCTCTTAAATTGGGGAAGAGGCCTGCAGGAAGCGCATGGCCTTGGCCCCTCTCTCCCGCTCCCCGTCTTGCGCTCACCTGGAGGACATGCACCAGCCCTCCTGGGGGACCCCCATTTGCAACAGCAGCACCACCTCTACCCTTCTGCGGGGCCTTGGCGGGGTGCAAGTCCTCAGTGGTCCCGTAGGAGCAACCGGAGCTACCCTGGGCAGTCCAGGCAGGGTGGCCAGACGGCAGCTCTCTCTGCTTTGTAAATTTCTTGGCGTCTCCCCTTCTTCCCCTGACTTCGGAGGCAGTGCTGGGGGAAAGTTACTTACTGAATGCAGACACGGAGGCTCAGGCTTCTGCATCCATACACATCATCCATTTGCATTTCTATGAGAGTCTCTCCAATACCTGGAAGGCCTAAAAAACAAATCAGGGAGTGTGGCATATGGGACATTTGCCCTCCAAATACTCCAGCGTCAAGAAGAATTGCGGTTGTCAGAAATATGATATTCCTGTCAAAAGCGCATGAAATCAGCTCTGTAAATTGGGAAACATAAGTCACAGTTATATTTGTTCTGCAACCATGTAAGAATCACGAGTTTCTCATAGGGCAGGAAAAAAACCTATGAGCCCTTTAGAATGACTTAATGTCCAATCGTAGCCACCTTTACCCGGCAGTGCTGTTCTCCTGGTATGAAATTTCTGACTCCCTTCAGTCCTTGAATGTTTCGGCTGGGTTGGTTTCTTTCTTGGCAACTGCAACCACTTGAAAACAGGATGAAAGTAAGTCACTCTTTCTTCCTCCCTGGCAGTCTCTCTGTGGTTTTGCGGCTGCCCATTCGGTTCTCTCTCCCTCCCCTGTCCCTCCAAGACTCCTTCCCTCACTGCATCCAGAGAACCACAGCAGGGAGCTGATGGTTTGCTGGAGTTGTGCAGTTGCCCGGCCCCTCAGGCAGTGCACATGCCCGCAAGCTCCCCATACCCTGACCCCCCAAAACATGTTAACTGCACAGGCCTGGGCGGGGTGGAACAGTACAGTCATCACTCAGCCCAGATGACCCGAGCCTCCTGCATGCTGAGCACTTGAGCACATGAGTGACAGAAATAGACTGGAACTCACCACCACCCAGAGAGGCAGGGCCAGGCCATGAGGTACCAGAGGGGTTTCAGGATAGGAAGGACACAAGGTCTGGGGGAATCAGGGAGGGTTCATTAGCCCCAGAGTGTCTTTCACTGGATTCTGAAGGAATGTAGCCTTGAGCTCTGTGGAGAAGAGCAAAAATCCCACTGGGCCCAGAAAGAGGCTGGCGTGTGCGTGTGACATGAAGGGCACTGGGCTGGGAGCGCGAGGTGTCAGGAGTGGGACCTCGGCACCGAAGTCTGGGGCAACCAGCCGTATGGATGCCGTCCTGAACGGTAGCCTGTGTACCGTGAGCACTGAGTAAAGAGTGTGCGGGTGGACAAAGATCAGTCTAGGACTGCAAGAAGGGCTGACTCAGGATTCCAGGCTGGAATCCTAGGATTTCTCTTTCTTAATTTAAGGCGTGCAGTATGACGTTTTGGTAGACAGAGTGAAATGGTTATTATAGTCAAGCCAGTTAACGTATCCCTCATCGCACACAGTTACCCTTTTTTTGTGTGTGGGAAGAGCACCCAAAACCCACTCTCTGAGAAAACTTCCAATATCCAATCTAATATGATCTTATATATCTTATATCCTGGCAGTGAACAGATCCTATGAGCTCTCACACTCAAATATTGGGCAGGTTAGGTTGGTTGGTTTGTTTTGAATGTGGAAGTCATTACCAGGAAAGCAGGCAAGGATGTCCCTAAAAATCAGCAAGTCTAAGATTTGGGTAGCAGTAAATCTGCCTTCTCTGAAAGCCCCCTGTAGACCCCCTCCGTTCTGCCATCTCTACCTTGGCCTCGATGCCGAGTGGGTGGTGGGCTGTGGTGCCAAGGCGGTGCCTGGCATGCGCCTGCGGTGGCAAATCAGAGCACACGCTTCGCCAGGCAGGAGACCGCCGCCTGGGCCCTCACCCTGCCTGCCTGCGAAGCCGAGAGCCCCAGGCCTTTGGAGCAAAGGGAGCCCCTGTGCTGAGGCCCAGCTTGCTTGCAGGGGTGGGGTGCAGACTGCACGGAGAACTTGGTCCTGCTCTGGACAATACGCAGTTTTTTCGATGCCCTCATTAGGAAGCTCGAGAAGGCCAGGGACTGCCCAGAACAGCCCTGTCTGCAGCCCGGAGTTCTCTGTGCTAATGGAGATGCTCTGTGCTGTGCCGTCAGGTGTTACTGAGCACTTACGATGTGGCTTGCTCGTGTGACTGGGGAACCGAATATTTAATTCTGTTTAAGTTAAATTAATTTTAATTGAAATAGTCACATTGGCTAGTAGCTACCACATTAGGCAGTATAACCCTAGAAGACTCGAGGCAGAACCTGGGTGAGGATGCCCTGTGCCTCCCAAGACTCCAGGAGACCTTTCATTTTGTCTCTTTTTTGTTGCTGAAAGTGACAGAGCACACAGAGCTCTCGGAGAGAAATTATCCTGAAAATCAGACCGAATGGGCTGAGCGCTTACAGAGGTCCCCGCAACCGAGCACATTTCCTTTAGTGGTTGTACGAATTGTGTTAGGCATAGGAGGAATCTTACCAGCTTTTCCCTAAAGCCCTTTTCTCTCTTGCTGCATGAAGTTCCCTCCCCTGCAGCCGCCTGAGGAGAGGTTTTGCAAGGCTTTATTATTTGGGGATTTTTTGGGCATATTCACCAAAGTCATGCCTGGGTACCCACTTTCCATTTGATTTCTGGCTGCTCAGGGTTCGCAGCGGCCCAGGGTGGTAGCTTTCTCGCAGGCCAGACAGCGGCACAGTTTGGGGCTGCCCCATCTCTCCCTCCCTTGGGGTGACTGGAAGTGAGTCACCCACCACCACCACTGATAGGAAATTGTGGTCAACGCCACATTGAAGATACCTGGCTTCCACGGGTGTAAGTCAGGACTGCCTGGATAGATGTTTGTTAGTATTTTCTTGCTCCAGAGCTCTCAGAGCCGAGCAGTGGCTGCGTTTTCTGTGGTTTGGTGAAGTGTCCTGGCTCTGGGTAACTAGGGAGCAATCACAGTCACCGTCTGATTTGAGCGATCGCACTTCTCAGAGTTGGGCGAGGATGCTACGGAGAAACAAGACGACTGGAGCAAGTCAGAGGCAGGGAGAAGAGAGAGATCTTCAGCCCCTTGAGTGCACGGAGGCAGCACTGCCTGCTCCCACCCGAGGATGTAACACATGACTTGGGAAACCAGAATCTCCCAGACCCCAAGGCAGTCTCTTAGGAAATGAGGGAGGCGCAAAGGGGAACGGCACAGCAATCTCGTCGTGTTTATGACACATCTTTCTCCACAGACTGCTTAGGATTCTTCAGCCTTAATCTTTGAGGCTCGTTTTCTAGAAATAGAGTGCTTGTCCACTGCCTGAGATGGGTGGGAACAGATGAGTAGGAGGCGTTTGCTTTTTCTAGGATAGAAGGTTCATCAGTTTATTTAAGTGCATTTGCTTTGGTTTTAGCATTGTGAGAGTAATTAATTTACATGGGACTTTCCGTAGACCCTTAAATATGTATTGGTGCCAACTGTGCAGCAGGCCCTGTGCCGTCCAGGCAAGATGACGACGGGTGAGAATATCTGTGCTCTAACGGAGAGATTCTTCCCAGCGCCTCCCAGCATGGTCGGGGAGGGAGGAGCAGGGTATTCGCACAGTGCCGTAGCAAGGAAGGACACAGGGCGGTGTGTTCATGTCAAACACTTGTGTGCAGAAGGCAGGGAGTCCAGGAGGGCTTCCTGGAAGAGGGAGAAACTTGACTGGGGTTTGAGATGAGTAGCAGATGTTAGATGTCTGGAAGGAGAACAGAGGGCTTTCAGTAGTCAGGACAAAGATTCAGAGAAAAAAAAATGAGTAACTGATGGGAAGCCACAGAGAAAGTTTCATTATTATCATTTCCACTCATTTTGCTTTATACTTGCTTTGTTTAAAGCTTATGAATTTGTACCTCACCTGGTATCATGTTATTACATCCTAGTTTTGTGGTTCTAGCAGTCAGAACCAATGTTAGGAAAACTCTGCCCTTGCTACTTAGGGACACTCCCTGATTGTCACCCATCTTCCCAGCAGAAAGGTGGAGAAACAGACTAGCTTCTGATAGCAGTGATGTGATATTTATATGATGGGCAACCGAATATGACTCTGAAGCCACTTTTAACAACGGTTCTCTGACTTAAAAAACTGAAGCTTTGGAAGTTGATTTCTAGGTTTATAAAAAACTGGACTATTTTGAGTTTGGAAACATAATTTACCATTTTCGAGAGTTTTAAAACTTGATTACTTTCCCTAACTCCACATCACTTGAGATGATTTAAAAAAAAAAAATCAGGATTTCAAATCATGCGCATGGAGTGAGTAGCTTTTTCGAGTTCAGTTCACGAGGTTGCGCTTTGACACGCTTTTCAAGATTTGAATATTTTTATAAATCATGATTATGCTGCTGTTTAATGAGAACAAAAGTGGAAATAGCATCTGCTTGTCTGCATGGAGCATCTTCCCGGCCTGTGTGTGCTGTCTGGGAAAGTGGTGGCCCAGTCTGCAGAGCTGATGAGCGCTTGATTAGCTGAAATTGCTTCCTGCCGTCAGTTCTGGGATGAACTGGGTCATCTCAGGGATCTGGGACACAAGAGCCACTCTGGTACTCGGAGTCAAGTCAGAAATCCCCAGCTCTTCCCAGCATGGACACGTGGGCCAGCTTCCCTTCTGGTCCAGGCTGGGATCTCAGGGTCCACTCCTTGCTAGACTGGGAGCTTGTCCAGGGCAGGAGCAGGGGTTGGTACAGGTTGAATTGCACCGAATTGAGATGCACTATAGCGACTGCTGGTTATGGGGAAAGAGGCAGATTCCCTGGGGGTGGGAAATGAAGGCAGCCGCAAGACAGCAGCGGAAATGGCCCCGCGGTGTGGCCATTCAAGGAAGAACTTTGGGGTCAAAAAGCTTAATTCCATATCCCTCTGCCCCATCATCTGTGTTCAGGTTAAGAGCCTACGTCAGCAAAAGAGTTTAAGTAATTTGGTGTTCTTTGTTGTTTTCTAAGCTTTAGGACATTGTGGTAGTTTAGTTTTCTTTCTAACTAACAAAACTAACAATGTTTTTGATTTTTAAACTGTGACTTTTTATCTGGAAAACTCATTGATCCAGAATTCCTTAGCACCGACAGCCGGCAGGTCCTCTCAAAATAATGGTTTTAACGTAACTTGTATATAACAAAATGCCTAGATCTTAGGAATACGGTTTTGCACTGACAAATGGAGACGTCTGTGTAACCCACATTCCTATCCAGTGAAAGGACATTTCCATCATGCCAGAGCGCTCCCTGCCCTTTCCCTGTCTACTCCCCCCACCCCAACTGCAGAAACAACCACTGGATGGTTTGTTTTTAACACGCATTTTAACTTGGTGAGCTCTTTTAAAACATCGCCTGCATTTTGAAACTAAAGAAGACTCCTTCCTCCCAGAAAGTTCTGCTGCTGGCTCCTGGGCACACCGGGTGCCGTGGTCGCAGCGAGGCCAGGTGGACATTCTTCACATGTGGCGGTGCCCCCGGCTCAGACTGGGGGGCTGTCTGAAGTCTAGTCGGCTACATGACTCTACACCTGGAATTTCAGACGTTCGCAATACCTCGAGAACAATGGATGGCAAGAAAATTCATTCTGTGCTTTTTCCAGGATTGCTTGCATGCACTTGTGCCTGCTGAGCAGGGGGACTCCAGATTAGAGGGAGAGCACAAGAGAGAGGCCTACTCATCGGTCTGCATAATCAGCATCGAACATATTTCTGCCCCAACAAAGAGAACAGTGTGTTCCTGAGATGCTGCTGCGCGGCTCAGAAACTCACTGGTGGGCGGTTCTCCTGGGAGGGAGTCGGATTTTTCAGCAGCTCCCCTCACATCTACCACCCCCTGTTCTTGGGCCCCAGATTTTCTGGCTCCTAAGGGAGGGACATTTGCACGGGGCCCGGCAGAGGGCAGAGATGGCCCTGGCCTCCGTGACCCCCCCGAAATAAAATTCCCACAAACACATCTGTGCGACCGATCGGTCCCCGCTCTGTGTTCCGCCCTTCCAGCACGGGTCACGAGGCTCAGGTGGTCAGTGGTATCCAGACCACCACTGGCACCTTTGCTTGTTGCTTGAGATTTGGCGTGTCTCATTCCCATGGTGCCGACGGCCACTCCACACTCTCACAGGGGATCTGTCAGGTTCTCAGCCGCACCGCCTAACCTGTGCACGGTGGTACCACCACCCAGGCACCGTGGACGCCTCCAGCTAGAAGAAGCCAGGCTGCCAGCTTTCAAGACAAAAGTGAACAAATATCCAGGCTGCAGGGCGGTCCGAGCCCCTGGAAAGTCTCTGCCCTGTGGTCCTCCACAGTCGGTTCTATGGGTTTGGTCACTAAAACCCCACCAAGACTCGGGTCTGCTTGGGGTGGCCAAGCTTGGAAAAGTCCTTTCTTCCTCTCTTTTCCTTTTTCTTTTTTGTTTGCTTCTCTTACCTACGATTGTATTTTCCTCTTTAATCTTAAAAACGTAAATCAGGAAAAATAGCCTGAGCATGTGTGTGCTTTGTTTGAATGTCGTAGTTGTGCCCTTTGTAAAATTACCCCGAGGCATGAGAAGAAAAGGTAGAAGCAATTAAAACACGTGGGAGGGCAGCGAGAAGAGGCATCAGAGGCAGGCCGCTGTCCTGCGGAGGACACCCGCAAGGGAGCGCTGCCCGGCTGGCCTGTCCTCACCCCGCCTCTGTTGTCGCGCTGACCTTTGACAGATCATTCCCTTGCCTGTGTCTCAATCACCCTGTGCGAGCAAGGAGGTGAGACTAAAAGGTCACTAAGGTCACTTCTAGCATGACCCTCTGTGGCTCCATAATTGATATCCTTAGTCACAGATGTGTTTGCCATGATCACTGCCAGTCAAACTGGGAACGTTCAGCAGGCTTTAGACACTCGAACTGACAAATACAGAAGAGGCCATAGAGGTTAGCTTGGTCCCATCAGTGGCCATGGTGCGTGCAGACTGCGCCATCCAAGACAAGACTGCCGCAGCCTTGGGTGTCCCGAAGGCAGGCGACATGCCTGTGAGGCCCTTCACAGTCTCCTAGGGGCTGCCTCTGTCCCTGCTGTGCCCCTCCCCCCGCACCCATGAATAAGAGGAGGCCACAGGTGAGAAGTGTAGCCTGCAACCCTGAGTGACAGCAGCTTCCAGCCAAGGAGAAAGAAAACACAGACAGGAGGTCTCAGAGCACAGCACCCCAGGCCTCTCTCTGGTCCTCGCGCACATTGCCGTCTTTGTTGAAACTGAGGCTGGGCCAGGCCTGCAGGCCGTTGAAATTATAGAATGCTTCTGCTATGCCCACATCCGTCCCCCTACTCTGCTGGGAGCCTCTGGTTCCAGCCCAAATGAACCCACTGGGCTGGGAATGCCACCGAAAAGCACTCCCAGAACAGAGGCCAGACTGTGTTCTCCGGATGTTCCCTGAGGGCTGAGGCCTCTGGCCACCCTGCGGGGAGCCTGGGAGGGGGGAGTGACAGCCCAGGCCAGGAATGGGTGTTCTGGAGAACGATTCCAGGTCATTGAGGGACAAGAACGCCACGCTCCAGATACTCTGTTCGGGGGCCAGATGAGTTTTAATACATTTCAGGAGTGTTTTTTCAAGCAAAAAAAATTATTAGAATTTTT
>NW_012152707.1:549830-581344 GCF_000956105.1 Propithecus coquereli | reverse complement strand
AAAGAAAGAACCGACGTGGGAGCGAGGCGTGTTCCAGGGCCGGCTTGTATGTGCTGACCTGCCAGATAATAGGATTACCCATTTCTTGTCTCCACGCTTAAAGAGACAATGTCAGGGACCCAGAAAATTCACTCGTTTGGAAGAAGTTCAAGCAGAGAGTTAGTGCTCTGACCGCCCAGCAGCCTGAGTGTGCTGGAGCAGGGGCCTCCGAGGCGCGGAGAGGAGCTGCCTATGAAGGAGACAGCAGGTGGGGGACAGGGGTGGCGGTCCTGCTGCAGTCCTTTTCCCAGCCCCAGCAGCAAGAGGCCTGGAGCTTCAGGCAAGGCCCAGACTCTGACCTCTGTGTGTTCCACTGGGCAGCAAAGGCGGCTGGAGCCCCAGGGGCCATCCCTAGGGTTTGCCCGGTTAAGGTCGGAGTGCTTCCGTTTAGGGAGGCTGACAGTGGGCGTGGGGGCTGGGACAGAGGCCCAGCCTTCCCTGCAAGGGGGTCCTGTTTGCAGCTGGAACTAGAGAGGGGTGAGCACCAGCGGGGCCAGTGGGGCTAGAGTAGGATTCCATCTGTTCTAGTGCCAGGACTGGGCACGGATTCCACTCAGTGGTTCAGGCCCTCTCTGGGCCAGCGCGTGCTGGGCACAAGGCTGGGAGTGTCCACTCTGGGGCCTGGTGCTCCTGGCCTGTGGTCTGGAGGTCTGGATGGTGGGTGTGCCCCGGCCTCTCCTCCTCGGGCCACCCCTCCCCCTGCGTGGCTGATGGCCGAGGTGACCTGGCTTCTCCCAGGCGGCCAACTTCACTGGGCTGCTTAGATCTGCCCACCTGCTGCCAGGAGGTCGACAGCCCTCTCAGAACATCCTCCTGCCTTTAATCTTCCCGCCAGGAACAAACACCCTTAAATTCTCCCCTCCCTTCTGCCAGGATGCTTTGTCTTCTGTCGCGTTGGCCTTTTGTACACTATATTTGAAAATTCTCCCCCTTCCAGGTTAAGTGTTGTTCACCATCGTCCCTCACTCTCTGCTGCCGGGGGCCTTTGCAAGTGGAGAAACTGAGGCCCAGGCACTGAGGGGAGAGTTGAGAGCCCTGTGATTTGGGTGCCAGGGGACACTGGCCTTGTCCTGGCAAGCCAGCCCCCGTGTGTCCCGAGGCAGGCTGAGTGACTGCTTCCCCCTCCTCCGAGGAGGTGTCCTCCCAGGTGTGCCCAGAGGTGCTATGTCCTGGGCAGGGCAAGGCGCTGGGCCCTGAGGTTCACCTTGCTGGGCAGCCCCTTCGGCACTCTGCTCAGCCTCCCTCCCACAGCGCAGCCCGGCCCAGGTGTGCTGCTTCTCCCTGTTCTGTGTGCCCTTCAGTCCACACGTGGCTTCACCCCTCTGCCCTATGAGGTGGACACTTTGGTTGGGTTGTCTGGGTGGCAGTAGGCACACTGGTGGCCCTATCCCTGCACCCCCACCCTGGTCTCTAACCTGGCCCCATTGTCCAGGAGGGAAGTCCCCCCCACACATCTCTGGACAAACACCGACGGGAAGTTCCAAAGAACAGATGGAGGTTCCCCCTGGCCCGACTTTGGTGACCGGAAGGAGCTAGTTCAGGGGGCACACGGCACTCCCCTACTGTGTCACCTGGAAGAGAGGCCAAAGGACCACAGGAGATGAGCTCTTGCCCTGTGGCTGTGCATTGTAAACACCCTCCCGGGCTCTCCCCGGAGGGTGGGCTTCAGAGAACACCCGCCCAGTTCCGAAACAACCTCTGGGCCCGGAGGTCTCTGAAGAGGACGCTCCATCTGTTGCTGCCAAGGCCAGGCAGCTCCCCGGGCTGATTAGGCTGCCCCCACCTTGCTCCCAGCCCGGCCGCTGCAGGAGGACCGTGCTCAGATCACAGGATGGGCTCAGGCCCAGCCGCACGCCTGCCCCTCTGCAGCAACCGCAGCACTCTGGGCTCGAGGATCTTTCTTCCTCTCTTTTACGAAAACAATGAGAAAGCAGGCAAACTTCCCCAGAGTGGTGGGCGGCCCAGACGCAGTCCAGATGGGCATGATTTGGTTCATTTTCCAGCAGGCTGGACAGCTTGCCTTTGCTCACAGGTCACTCGTTAGACAACAGAGCCGCTTGTCTGCGTGAAGTCGAAGACACGGGAAGGCTTGCGTCCTGACCCCTCCACCACGTGTTTGCTGTAGACCCATCAGCACGCGTGCCTGTGTCGGGGAACTGCTGCTTCCTTAGTATTACAAATAAGCTCCAGACCCTCCCACTTGTGGGACAGAATCTCTGCACAGGGAGGGACCTTAGGACCTTTCACCCCAACCCCTGTGCCCTAACACGCACTTCTCCTGCAGAGATCTCTCACTCATTTTTGTCACTCCGCTCCCTTGTCAAGGACACAGACTCCAGCTACTTCCTTCTTGACGGCTCTGGTGTAAGCAGGGGTCCTCAGAGCCATCTCTTGCCCTGTGGCTGCTGAGATCATGCCGGAACATTTAAAGGGGCTGCACCAAGGGCTGTGCGGAGCCGCAGGGAACCCACAGAACAGCATAGTCACTGACCCTGGCTCACCGGCTCCTCCTCGCCTGGGTCCAGCCGTGTAGGGGACACCATCGTATCACCCAGCAGCTCAAACCTGAGCAGCCTGACTCCCCAAAAGTCCCACGAGAGCAGGGAGAGAGGCCGAGCGCCCTCGAGCCTGCCTTGTGCGCCAGCCCTGCTGTGCAGTGGACGCCCCCAGGCTGGGGGCAGAATCTCCCTTCAGGAACTGCACAGTGTCCCACAGTGGGATGTAGGGAAGGGAGGATGCTGAGAACCTTCCACACTCAAATCCTTCAGGTTCTTGCTACAGAATTCAGAAAAGCTGTGACGGGAGCCAGACTGGGGCTGGCCCTGAGGCTCTGAGCAAAGTCGCGAAGGTGGCTACATTTCCACGGGCCGATCACTGCTGCCTGGGTGGAGCTGCGCGGGTGTGCCCGGCCGTGTGTGGGCACGCTTACGCTCCCGTGCACGCAGTCACAGCCCTCCTGGTGCAGGGACCCACACCTGTGAGCACCGCAAGTGTCAAGAGCCTATAACATAAGGGGCAGGAAAACAGCAAGGACGTGCAGGACGGCTCGGGTGAGAAAGAAAGAACCGACGTGGGAGCGAGGCGTGTTCCAGGGCCGGCTTGTATGTGCTGACCTGCCAGATAATAGGATTACCCATTTCTTGTCTCCACCTAGCACGGGCTCAGTGCCAGCCCAGTCTCGCAGCAGCGTGACAGTGGACGGGGAGCGTCCTTCCGACTTTCCCTCTCCTGCTGCAGGTCCTCAATGACAGTCACAGGAGCATCAGCAACAACACACTTCGCGGGATCTAACATCACCAGGGGCTCAGCCACCTGACTTTGTAGCACCTTTGGGAAGAGGTTACATCCTTTAAGTCTAAATGTTTAAAGTCCGCTCTGAGTATGACTTCGCCCATCACTTGACTCAAGCCCAGACTGAGGACCTGGGTTGTACATCTGTCTGTACATCTGTCTGTCTGTCCATCAGGCCCCGATTCTCAGCTTCCCAGCAGGGTCTGTGCTGGAGGCCCCCACAACCTGAGGCTGAGGACAGGGAGGAAGTGGCCAATGGCAGGCACCAGGGAGACTGTGTGTGGCTCGATGTCTGTCCCCTCCCTGTTGCTGTGTAACAAACCACCCCCAAACCTAAAAGTGTAAGCAAACTTTTCATTATGCTCACAGATTCTGTGGGCCAGGACTTCAGACAGAACACAGTGGGCAGAGCTCGTCTTCCGTGCAGGAGCTCCGCTGGGAACACACGCAGGTTGGGTGGCTCACCTGCAGGGGCCTGGGATCCTCCAGAGACATCTTCGCTCAGATGGCTGGGTTGATGCCGGCTGCCGGATGGGATCTCTGCTGGGCCTATCGGCTTATACAGAAGCTCAGGGATGGGGGGAGGAAACCCAGCTGACAGGCGGGAGCTGCACTGCCCTCCAGGACTTAGCCTCAGAAGCACAGCTTGTCACTGCGCTCTATTCTGTCGGTTACAACCGAATCAAAAGTCCACCTAGACTCAAGAGGAGGGAATTAGACTCCATCTCTTAATGGGGGAGTGACGAGGTTCCAGAAGAACTGGAAATGACAGTTTGCTGTCACATCTCTGCTGCAGCTTCCCTCCATCTTGCAGATGCGACCCACAGCCTTGATAAGGTGCTTTGTGAGTCTGCACAGACTCCTCGGGTGTGACTACGTTTGGGATCCCACCAAACGTGGACTCCATATAAGCAATTCTATAAACCAGTTCCCAGTGACAATCGCTTTTTGCAGAGACAATTAACATAAGCACAGCCTAGCATAGGAAAAGGCAGCTTTCCTGTAGCAGTGAAAGTAGAGACTCCGGAGCTAGACTGCTGGTTCTAGTCCTGGCTGTCCTGCTTACTGTGTGACCTTGGGCAAGTTTCTTAACCTCTCTGTGCCTCTGTTGCCTCATGTATAAGATATAGATGATAAAAATGGTCCCTCTGTACCTCTGCCATGAGAATCAAATGAGTTACTGTTTAGAGGTCCCTAGAATGGTACTTGGCATATAGTAACTGCTATAAAAATGAAATAAAAGATCTGTCAGCTCCATCAGGCTTGGAACGTGTGATCGTGGCTGCTCCTGATCCTCTACTCAAGGAAAGGGCCCAGGGCAGGCGCTGCTGCTCCAGGTGTCCGGAAGGACCGCGTCCGCTGGAGTCCTGGGGTTGCGGCGTCGTTTCTGCCTCTGCGTTGCAAGGACTCTCATCTGTATGGGAATGGCAGATGACACCCGCCTGGGCTGGGAAGCGCCGTGCTGTGGGTGGGGTGACGGGGCTGCCGGCCAAGTCCAGGGTCTTCGGAGATTTTACCCTTCCCTCGCCTTCGTGTGTGTGTGTGTGTGTGTGTGTGTGTGTGTGTGCGCGGTTTTGTTAGGTTCATAACTCATTCTCATCCATGGATTTGGGAGCACGGAGGAGAGGCGTGGATGATATATTTAATTAGATGTTGCCACGCCCTCCTCTTTAAGGTCATTACAGTCAATAAGGGGGAGGAGACGTAGCAAGAAGGCCTTTCAAATGAAAAAAAGAAAAAGAATGACTGAATCCAAAAACACTGTTATCTCGCCGGCATCCTTCCTTCGGTTGTGATTTAGTGCGTGCACAGTGCTGCACAGAAATACAAAGCAGCTTGGGAAAAAGTCTCAGCCCTAAGAATCTTATAGTATTAAAACTCGCGTAATCCCACACAAGAGAAAAAGGCCTGCGCGTGGCCCCTGCAAACCGGTGCACCCACCTTCTGTGACCCGCGGGCCGTGGGGGGCCTCCAGAGAGCCGCTGCATGCCGCTTTTGACAGCTGAATTTTATTAACAGTTTTTTCATTACTCCTGACAGACCTGGCAATGAACTCTTATCAGTGTATTGTGGCGAGTACAAGTCAATTAATTTCTTTTAAATAACTTCAACTGAAATCCTATTTGATTTATATTCCAAGAATGATTTCCATTCCGTTCCTCCCCGAGATTATAGTCCCGGCGGAGTTAATCACACTGGCGGCACCGTCACCCATACCCCAGGGAGGAAACAGGATCAAGGACAGGAGGAAATGAAACGGAGGTGGAGCTGAGCGCATCCTAAAGACCCTTTATGCCGTGTGAGGCCATGTGCTCGGTGACGGGAGAGCTCGTTTAAATCTTGCCTTCAGAAGAGCTTGCCTGTAGTCACTGTGGCAGCGGATGAATTGAGGAGCCACAGGAAATATCCGGAAGACGGAGGCGTCTCAACCAAGACATGGCCGATGGCCTCTGTGGCTGCTGAGGTCCAGTGCTGAGCTGCCCCCTCGTTTGGTACCCAGCGTTCTGGGGCTGAAGTCCCAGGAGCCCCTCCCTGGGCACGGCTTTGGCTGTGAGCACCTGAGCCTTAGGTGGCCTGCCATGCGGGGCCGCCCCAGTCACGGTGGGGACGATGGTGGGCTGTCACTGTGAGCACAGCTCCAGCGGGCTTCTTCCCGTCTGCCACACACAGACAGTGACAAGCAGAGGTGCCACCTTCATGAGGGTTTGCCCACAGGGCCCCCAGTGGTCACCAGCCAGGCCTTACAGGTGATAATGCCTGGCTTGGGGTGGGGGTGGGGGGCTGTGAGCCAGGTGGCATCTGGCCCAGAGAGCAGAGTTCAGGGAGTGAGTGACAAGAGGCTGAAGCTCCAGGCAGAGGGTGGCTCCCACCGTTGGGAGGTGCGGTGGCTGGGTCCCAAGGCGGGGAGGTATAGGGCTTGCCTTCTCAAGCTATCCTCTGCCCCAACGCCAGGCTGTTGAGTTGGGTCTGGCAGGCTGCTGGGGACAGCAGATCACTGTCCTGGGGGAGGAATACTCTAGTGAAGAGTTCAGGACAGTTGAACAGTTTGGCAAAGATGAGTTTAGACAAAAAAATGTATTTGCAAAATATCTGCTATGGATGCTGTATTAGTTTGCAGGGGCTGCAGTGACAGACTGCAGGGTTGAGAGTATCTTCGAGCAATGTATCGCTCAGGTAAGGTGGCTTCAACAACAGAAATTTACTTTCTCACAGTTCTGGAAGTCAGAAGTCCAAGATCGAGGTGTCAGGAGGGTTGGTTCCTTCTGAGGGCTTATCAGGCTGCCACATCAGAAGCTTCTAGGGCATTTGATAAAAATGTGAATTCCTAAGCCACTGAATCGAAATCTTTAGGAACATGGCCCAGGATTTGACGTTGAAATAAACTAATTAAGCTCCCCAGGTAGTTCCCGGTGGTGCCCACTGCGGTGCTGCTGTGTGTGCAGGTAGAGGGGACAACGCAGCTCCACCCTCAAGGAGCCCCCCGGTTGAGGAAACAAGACCTACACGAGACAGAGAAAATAGAACGTGGCATGTAAGCAGGGACTGGCCCGGTGAGCGGCACAGATCGAAGTGCCTAGTGCCTTGGAGGAGGAGGAGGGCGGGTGCCCATGGAGTGGCGAGTGTCAGGGACACAGTCCCTGGAAGGTGATGTTCTCGCATCTCCCTCTGCAGGGATGATTCAAGGCTGAGGGTTGGCAACATGTGAGGACAGGGATGCCAGGAGATCTGAGGATCTGGATCGAAACTTATCTTAGGGTTGAGAGTATCTTTGAGCAATGTATAGCTTTTGTCTTTATCAAAAAACAAATTTTGTGTTTTCTGAAATTCCTGTTCGCTGTCTGGGGACGTGCTATCGGTGCCTGACACATTGACACTCAACAAAGGCTTGCTGGCTTAAAGGTTTCGGATGTTCTGTGTTGGTGAGTGGCTGCCGTGACTTTATCTCTTAGGCAGGAGGTTGGGGGGGTTGGGGTAGTGAGGGGGGGCCCAGCCTGTGAACAGCAGATGCTGCTGGCGATTCCTGAGTCTAGCAGGTTTAGCGTTGATGTTGTTGTTTTAAGTGTTATTCATCCAACCTGTCTTCCTGTACACGTATTGATCTCGGCCCAAAAGACTTGACAGGAAACTATATGGAAAAAAATATGCCAGGGCTCTCCGTGGAAAAGAGTGTGCACGGAGTGGCAGAGCCTGCAGCGAGTCCTGCAGACCTAACTTCTCTGAGCCTCAGTTTCCTCATCTCGCAGATAGGGATCGTTAGAATACCCATCACATTGTGCCGTGATGAGGATTAAATAAGCTCATTAAAAAAGAAGTTTAGAATAGTGCCTGGAACATGAGTATGCAATAAACGTTAGCGATCGGTAGTCTTTTCCACCCAGATGAGTGATGTTCTGCGTGTTTACTTCAAACAAGATATCATGGCTGTTCTCTAAGGACTGTGTAGTCACTAACAAATCCATTTTCCTTATCGCGATCTGTATAGCTCAGTGATCTTTCTGCTGTCTGCTCCAAGCTAAGAACAGAGAGCTTCGCCTCCCGGGCTGCAAGGAAGCGTCACCCAGTGCAGGGCAGTGTGTGCTCCTCTCAGTCCGGAGGGGGCTGTGCGATGGTTGAAGGGTGCACCTCCCGCCCCCAGAGATTCCAAGCAGCGACAGCCTGCTCAGGTGGCGATGTGTTGTCCTTCTGTCCATGAAGGGAGGGCTGTGCTTCACCTGAGGAAGCATCCCCAATGGATGCTCTTCTTTCTGCCACGCTTTCCCTGAGTGCCAAGTCCCTGGAGGCACCAGGCTGTGGGCTGGGGGGTATGGCTAAGGTGGCTCGGTGCAGTCCGCTGTCAGCCACCCTCGGCGGGCTTCGCAGGAGACGGCCCCCGAGAGGGAAGGGGCCACGCCTCCTGAGAGGACACGCCTTCTCAAAGGGCCTCCCTGTGCTACTGTCTTGGAGTGGGTTTGTCCTGGTGCCTGCACTTTTAAAATCACGGTGAAATGTTAAACTCAAGGAGAGGGGAAAAATGTCAAAGAGGCAGAATTTGCTGACTCCTATTTGGGGATTAGTTCTCTAATCCATACGTTTTTCTAAGCAGCCTTATAGAAACCCACCAGAGGTGACGAGTAAAAGCAGAGCTCCTTGGTTGAAGCAGGAGTGCCTCTTTCCAGAGCCCCTGAAATATCCTAGGATTCCTCTGAACCAGTCTGAAAACTCCCGCTCTCACCTGGGAATCCGCCTTGCTTTCTCAGCTGTGCCCTGCTGCCAGGCCCCTGTCCCCTGCAGAGTGGACAGGGTCCGGGAGAGAAGGGATCGCTCCTGCCAGAAGTAGGCAGGTGTCATTTTGGGTGATCCTTGCAGACTTCTTAGTGTAAATGCACTGTTTGAACTTGGCTTTCCTGCCCTCTCCCCATATCTGACTGCCAGAGCTAACCAAAGACTAGTCAGGTAAGTCGAAGAGCTTGATGTGTTCATCTAGACTGTCGCCCGGCCTGCTCTAGTAGTCTTCTCCTCCCGCCCACGTCACTTTGAGGACAGGAGGGCAGTGGGAGGGACCAGAAGTGCCACGCTTTAGGAAGTGAGAGGGAGCCAGGTGCCAGACCCACCCAGGAGGCGTGGGCTTTGGCAGGGGAGCCCACAAACCCCAAAAGGCTCCATCTTTAGACTTTCACGTCAGCCTATGGCCACCCCAAATTTTCTGTTATTATTATTTTAACATCACATTGGCCTTATTTTTAAAATCCGCTGCGCTTGAGCAATTTCGTCTGACGTCAGCTGGCTGCCGGCAACTCTGCTTGAAAACAAGAATAACCAAATCTTCTAAGGAGTAATGCTGAACCTGCTTCGAACGCAATAAATCACAAAAACCATTGTTTACAATAAGTGGTATCTGATTGCTGTTAGAACCTGTGTTTATTGCTTTTGTGCATTATGGTCTCTTGTAATTTGGACAGCCAGAAATTGTATTCCTTTATGCAGCGCGTAGGAAGGGTTTGTAAGGAGGAAGGCGTCTGTAATTATGCTGCCAGGGAGTGGGACTGGGGAGCCTCCGAGGAGCATGAAATGCAATTGCCTTTCCACTTTTCCAATTCCCAGAACCTTCTGGGCTCTGGGCAGGGAAGGACAAAACAGAGGGGGCCTTGGAGCCGGGTTGCCCTACATCAGAGAGCCCTTGAGTGGCCTCAGAGAGCAGAGCGCCAGGTGGGTGGGCAGCCGCCAGCCCGGCAGGAAGCTGAGCTGATGGTTTTCCTGGAAATTGCCTCGGACACCCCTGCAAGTTTCTTCCCTCATTCTCGCCCATTCCAGCAAGTGCCTACTGGGCTTTGTAGGCGAGGGCTGACAGCGGGGGCTCGAGAACAGCTGGTGGCAGAATTCCTTGGTGCCTCTGTCTGCAAAATGTGAGAAAAAGCTCCTTGACCATGTGGCCTGGATCTTGCCATCGTCACTGAGTAAATGGATGATGTTGCTTGGTTTTTTTGAGGCACTATTAGAAAGAGTGGTGGTGTCTGGGCATGGCGATCCATCATTCTCCCAACCCAGAGCTGTGGACTCTAAGAAGAGGGTCCAGTTTCTCTGTCTCTGAAATAGACCTTGCTGCGTCTGTCCTTGCTGCTCTGGCGTCAGCTGCTTCCTCCACCAGCAATGCCCTTTTCTGTCTGTTTCCCCTGCATCCAACCTACCCACCCGTCCGGGTCCTGCACTTTCACGAAAGACTTCCCTGAACTTCCTGCTCCAATATTCTCAGGCTCAGTAGAGTTTCACCACCATCCACCAAGTCCCTCAAGCCTAAAAACGGGGGTTCATCCTAGTCATGTCTCTTTCCCTCCACCCCAGCACTAGGCCCAGCACGCACAGGCACTCGGGAACTGTTTGTTGAATGAATTAATGAACTTGATAGTCAGCCGACCGCCAGCTCTAACCAAAGTCACCTGCTGGATGTTTCTCCAAACTGTCCCTCTTCCCATTCCTACCTCCACAGCCCTAGAGAGGGTCCTTATGGGTTCTCCACAGGACCACCACTGAAGAGCCTATAGAGCCCCCCGTCCCTTGGCACTCTGGGACCTGGTGTTGGGTGTCATGTCTTGGTCTCTGCCCCCACCCCACTCTCACTTGCCTGTTTTGCCCCATTCACCCCAAGTCCCTGGCAGTTCCTGAGCACACCACACAAGCAGTTTCCCACCTGGGTTTTCATTACAAAGGATGTTTTCTCTGCCCAGACCATCCTTACTCTTTCTTCACCTGGCTCCCCCTCTTTGGAGACTAGGCTCGGGCATCACCTCCTCCAGGAAGCCTTTTCCACCTGTGCCAGTGGGCCTTGGGCGTCCCTTGTTGCTGTTCCCATAGCTGCTGTGTGTTTCTCTATAACAACTCTTAGCACAGTTGTAGCAAACTTTCCAGGTCCCCCCACCACAGGCAAGAACACTGCTATCTGTCTGAATGTCCCCAGTGCCCAGCACAATGCCTGGCCCACGGCAGGTCTTCTGCAAACGAGGATCTAAATGGAACTGGCGCTAACACTCACATAGCACATAAAGTACAGAGAGTTCACCTGAACACCAAATTGTGCACAGTCTCATGTCGGATTAGAGCATGTCACAGACGGCTCCCCAGCAAAACCACAAGGACTAGGTCTGAGGAGTTCCGGCCCCAGCGGTATCTGAGCACAGTAGACGTTCTTCAGCGGCGGCTCCTTGAGTGGGTGGGTGGGTGGGTGGCTGGGTGGGCACAGCAGAAGCCTGGTCTGACATGTTGATTGACAGTTACCCCACACACAGGATGGGACTAGTCAAGCATGCTTTATTAAAGAGATTAGCGCATCGATTGTGATTTCAAAGCTGTGGGTTCTGGTCTGTCTGCCCAAACCCTGTTATTAATTAGACGCCGAGCTACACAACAGGGTCCCCTGCATCGCCCAGTGCTGAGAGGGTTCTCTGAGGCTCCTGGGCTTGAGCTTCAGTGTGACAAGTGGCCCCCAGCCTGGCTGCGCAGTAAAGGAAGTGGGGAGGGAAGCTAAGGCAGAACTGCATTTCCAAAAGGCCCTCGCTCCTGGGCCTCAGGCACCTACTGGACAGGGTCTGGGAAGGGCTGACCAGGAGCAGCTGGTCAGATGACAGCACCCTGCACACAACACTGCTCAAGGCCAAGCATCATGTTGCCCAGATTTGTTTATTTTAACAAGCCCCCTTTAATACACAGGTGCGCACACACTGGCATACCGAGTTGGCCGAGCTCACCGCCAGCCCCGAGAAACAAAGCGACACGTTTTTTCTCTTCCTCTTCCCATCCACACCACAGACCCTCCAGGGACAATGCACATAATTCAGGCCTTTGTGCCTTGGCTCAGCAAGCTAGATGGCGATTGTATCAGCCTCTGGGGTCTAGCCGAGCGGCCCCATGACCACTGGGGGCTTTGTCTCTGCAGGGAAGTACATTCGGAGCTACAAACGGCTGACTTCCTGGCAGACCTTCTGAGCCAGCTAGCCAGTCCGCAGATGCTCTGGGGCCCTGGTCTGTGCCTGTCCTGGGCACCGGGCAGGCGGAGGAGGAATTTCTAAACACTTACGAAGCCACTTACAAAGCCCTCGTGGTCTGGGCTGGGCTGGGACAGGAGTGGAGGAACGCCCCCCAGGCCCTAGGAACAGAACCAAGTCTCGCGTGCGCACCTGCGGTGTCCCGTCCAGCCGGTGGCTCGGAGGACAGAGGAGGACGGGGCTCAATGGAAGGGGAGGCAGAGTGGGCTCGCTGGGCTGGTGACTGACGTGCCTGGGAGCGGGAGCTGGCGGCACGGCCTGCCTGTCACAGGAAGTGCGGAGCTGGCCTGTTTGTCAGCTGCCTTGCGGTGGGGGCCTCCCGAGCCCAGACAGAGGATGCGTGCGGAAAGCGTGTGCTCCGTGCCCGCCGTCAAAGTGGAAGGCAGAGCAGTCTCCGCTCTCAGGCACTCCCTTCTAGCCCAGGGGCCTGCCATCTGCTGACTTCTTTTTTCTTTAAACTTAGAAATGTAAGCAATTTGGCAGAAACTTTTAAAGGGAACATAATTGATATAAAATGTGAAATGATCGGCCTTTCTAGAATCTTTTTCCATCTTTTCTGCATGCAGATGCGGAGTGGATACAGGACTGTCTCGTGTTTCCCAGTTTTCTCCTAATGGGATTTCCAGGTCTATGTCTCCATGTGTCAACAGAGTCCGCGCTGGCTGAGTGGACGGCTGCCCAGGGGGCCCGGTTACTGGACGGAGTTTGCTTCTAGTGCTAGGAAACTGGCTGGGCCCATGCCCGCCATTAGAAAGGCACTTTAGCGTGATGTCTTCCTGCCTCAGATGTACTGTGGCTTTCCATTCCTGGAGCCTTAGGAGGTTTATGAGATGAAAAGCAATGTGGGCATTTTTGTTTCCCTCAGACTGTTCGAGTTCAAATCTTCACTCCGCCAGCAACTACCTGGACAAGTCATTTTTTACCTCTGTCTCAGTTTTCTCACCCATAAAATGGGAGGATGAGAATACCTAGTTCACAGGGTTACTCTGAGGATTCGATGAGATAGTGCAGGGCTTATAGCAAATGCTCAAGAGAGGGGAGCACGGAAGCCTAGGAGCATAGTCATCCCAGCAAATGGTGGTATCGTTGTTATTCAGGGAAAGCAGACAGGCCAGTGGGCCGGCAGCTCACTCCCCAGCTCACCTGTGGCTCTCAGGAGCATGCAATGAGCTCGTGCAGGCCCCAGCCTTGGCCAGAAATGCGCTGCCCAGCCCCCCTGGGGGGTTCAGAGTGGAGGAGACATGAGAGCCTGTGACTCCTTTTCTCACATGACCGTGGCCCTTTAAGAGTCACATAACATTCTCAGGGGATTTCCACTGTGACCCGTTTTTATTTTCCTTACTTAGAAGTAAAGCTGTAAGAGTTGGAGCCCACCCAGTTGACCCCTGGGAGAGGGCAGGGGTCCTCTGGGGAGGTTTGGGGCAGGAGCCCGGCTGCAGAGGAGGAAGGACTCCCCTCTTCCTCCAGGAGGTGCTCCAGGACTCTGAGCCCTTCCTTCCCTCCCTCTGCTGGACCCCTCTCCTGACTCGGGCCTGTGCTTCTGCTATTTCCTTTGCCTGGAAAGCCAACCCAGAGGTCTTCCCAAGGCCCAGGCCCAGCCGCCACCTCTGTGTATCCCCTCCACCCTGGTGTGGGCACTGTCCCTCCTGGGGGGCTGTGTCCCACACCTTAGCACCCTCCGGCCTGTACCTGGGATTCCTCAGCCCTCCTCCCCACGGGGCCCAATCCAGAGCTGCCCACACGGCACCTGTGCCTGGTCCTGGGCCCCACCGTCCCGTGCCCGCCATGGCCACTCCTAGCTCTGACCCACCTCACAGCTGACCCTTTCCTTTCTCCTGTCCCCATATCATGAATCGAGTGACCATCCCCCTGACCAGGCATCAGAAGCAGCCAAAGTGTTCCGTCTCCTTTGAGCTCTTAGGAAAATGATTTCTTTTTCCTTTTTTTAGTGACTTCTCCCAGGCAGTCCTTAACCCAGGGAAAGGGCCTGCTCTGCGGGCCTAGCAAGGGCCATGCATGGCTGCCAAGAGGCATGTGGAGAGCCTGCTTGTTTCCTGGACTCCTGCACAGACCATGCCCTGAGATGCACTTTCCGGGCTCGGGGCTGTCCTGAGGCTCTGCGCAGCCTGTGCCCAGAGGCTGTGGCAGGAGCTGCAGTCGCCAAGCCAGGATGGGCCTCCCTAGGTAAACTGACCGGCCCCTCTGCTGTGAGGCCTGGGCCCATCCACTTCCCAGCCCTCCACTGGGGACACTTTTTCCAGCCAGCTCCAGCTCCCACCTGGTCAGCCTTGGAGATCCCCCAGGGCCCCTCTCCTCCCCCTCCTCCTCCTCCTCCTCCTGGGCTGGGCATTCTCACCTGCTAGCTCAGCCCCAGAACACCACCTTCCATGGTGTCCAATAACTCCCTGCTGGCCAGTGCGCCAAGGCCTCCGGACAGCTGCTGCAGCACCACCCAACCCAGGCCAGCCCCACAGCAGAAGTGGGCTTGGGCCCAGGACTGGGGTGTCGCCCACTTGTGTCAGCAGAGAAGCCAGGTAAGGGATAGCAGGACAGGGCTGAAGACCTCCAGTCTCACTGACTGCAGCCCAGGCAGGGCCAAATCCCCCTGGAAATGGGGCACCAGGCGGGGCTGCACATGATGTGAATTTTCTTGGGCTTGGCCTCTGCGGTTTCATGGGATCGGGGCAAGTGCCTGAGCCACCTAGGACCTCGATTGCCTAATATGCACAATGGCAGGACTGGAGGGAAGGGAGCCTGAAGGGGGCTTTCAGTCAGCCTCGTGTGATTCATTGACTACTTAAAACAAAAACAAAGCCTTCGGAGCCAGAGTGGGGAGGAGAGAACAAAGCACACTGTGTCGGTTTGTGCTGGAATCCAAGGAGTGGACTCAGTGGAATTTCCCACCCTCTGCTGGAGGCCAAGGTCAGGCCACTGCCTTGACCCCTGTTCCCTGGGCCCTAAGACCCGGCACCACCAGAGCCCACGGGGAGGGCAGGTGCTGGCGACTAATTACACAAGTCTTCTTTCAGGGGACCGTTTACACGCCCCAACACGTTAGGGGAAAACAGGCTTCCGTATCACAGCATGCCGGAGTTTCCCCGTGTTTTAAGGTCGTCTTTTCATACATTCCTTCTGAGTACAACACAAATCTCATTATAGAAATTTCTGTATTTTAGCAAAGGAACCACAGTGATAGTAATGAGATCCCCGAATAAAGTTCAGTTCGTTTTCATCTCTCTTTCTTCCCCGAGTATTATCCCTGGAAATGTTACATTATCATAAACCAGAGTTCAGGATGCATATAGGGTTTCAACAATTGTCATTTTTCTCCATATACAAATTCTAATTACTGCCTTCATTTTACCTCACTCTAGTGTTTTCATCCTCTTAGATATTTTTCTTTGCCTACCCCAAGCAACATACGCAAGCCAGATGATTATTATAGAATCAGGAGAGTTCCTGGTGGAGTGTTCCTGTGTCTTCCGCCCTTCTCTCCTGCCTGTCCTGTGGGGAGGGGCCTGGGGGTAATGGAGGAGGGGCCTTTCCACCAGATCTGGGGATTCCCCAGGAGGACCCTGCTTGTGACCCCAGAGAAGGCTCTGGGCCGAAGCCCTCCTGGCTGACCCTAGCTACAGGAGGAAGAGCAGGGGGCTCCTACACAGCACGCTTGGAAGTGAGTTTCATGCACTGGAAGTTTCCAGGTAGACTTTCTTCCCCTCGACCATGTCAGAAACCTCTGGCATGACGGATGCGCCGACTTCACACAGGGGTTTCAGAGTCAGGGTCTTCTCCCTGGTCCTCTGTACCTGCAAGTGCAGCCTGCCCGGGGGGCCCGTGTGCTGGCATCGGGGCCGGCTGGGCAGTCGGGAGCTCCTCTGGCCTGCTCAGGCCGAGCCGCACCTCCCTGCTTCATCCGTACCGTCTCCACTGGGCCTTTCTCTGAAGCCCTCCCTCACTTCCTCCCCACACGGGGCAGGGGCTGAGAAACCGGCTCTGGACTCAGATCATTCTGTTTCTGAATCCCACCACGAGCCGTGTACGCTTAGGAAAGGGCCTTCCCTCCTACATAAGATCCATCTGCTGCTGAATGGAGTTTTATATTATAACAACGACAACCAAGTTGGGAGGATGAAATTAGAAAAACACTTCCAGCCCCTTATGCGATGAGTGAGCCCCAGGAGGTGTTTTCTAGAGGTGGTGGAGCTGCTCTGCCCCCCTCCCCATCCCCACGCTTGCTTCCAGTAGCTTCTCCTCTGGGTCTTCCCCTCTCTGTCGCTTTTATGCTCACTAAGGCCCTAACCTTCTTTTATTTTAACTATGTTGGGTAAATCTTTCTGAACGGGGGCTGCTCCCCCGCTCCCCTCTTCCACGACCTGCTGGCTTCAAGGGAACATCCTGCGGGTGACCCAGGCACTAAGCACTTTGCAGGCAGCCTCTGCCTCATAGCTGAGATAACTACTTGCATCCCATTTCTTGGGGGGAAACAGAGGCTCAAAGAGTTTAAGCAAATTGCTTAAGGTCACCTAGATGATCACAGTCACTAGGAGGCTCTGTTGAATTCCAAAGCTTGTGCTCTTACCCAGTCTGCGGCCTTAGCAGTGTCCTCTGTTATGCAGTGCTGCGCTGATGCTCAGGGGTCTCATGGAGGAAGTTAGGACATTTGTGCCCAAACTGAATGCCCAACACTTGCTGCGCCTGCTGCGGTTGTGTGTCTGCTCTTCACAGACTCTCTGCACCCTATTAGTCTCATCCATTAAACTTGCTGTGGTCCTCATTGCTACCTGAAGCAACAGCACCCCCACCACCTGCTACGGACCTGTTTGTTAGAATGGTGTGCAAAGGAAGCATTCATAGGCCACAAACAAGGATACTGGGTCTTCCCTGTGAACATCAAGCTTCTGCACCATAAGGCTCAGTTGGTTTGTGTGTTCTAAGGTCTGCTGGATTGCTTCTCGACTTTTGGGTATGTTTGGGATAAAGGAAGGATGGGTGTTCTCTCTGGACAGAGTAGAGGCCTTTTACTTTTTTGAAATTTGACTATAAAAAAATAATGCCTTTTTGCAAGCTTGGATAGTCGTCCAAGTGGGGTGTGAAGGTCATGTGGGTCTTTCTGGTTCTCTTTCCACAGAGTGGGCTGGGAGCCTGGAATACGAGATGAGAAACCCAAGGCCCAGCCCCTGGGGAGGGGGTTTCTTCTCCTCCAACTCAAGCCCTGAATGTGGCCCCCCAGCTTTTATTCCTGACTCCACTGTCCACTCTCTCTAGATGGCCTAGTCACCGACCGACTCAGGGCCAGGCTGCACAACTGTCAGTTGGACACACAGCACCTCTCTCGCTGCCCCCACAGAGTTTGTGCAGAGTAAGCCCACCCCGTGGAGGTAACCAGTGCCATGCAGATGGGGACTTGTGTGGACTCGACTTTGTCAGTGCCCTGATTGCGGTCCCCTAGGAGCTGAGCCCATGAGCAAGTGTTAGAGCTTTTTCTGGAGAGCAGAGTGTTAGAACATGTGTGTGCATCTGCCTGGTAGGGAAAGTTATGGGCATTTGGTGGGGAGGGGGCATGGCGCCCGGAGCATCCTGGACTGCCCGGCGTGCTGACTTCCGCCGGTTCCTCGACCAGCACCGATGTGCATTTTGTTCAGCCAACTCCGAACTCAGGAAGCCTCCTGCCCCCGGTCAGTGGCAGCGCAGTTCCTCTGAGTTGTGCCGGGGGCAGAGGGCCCACATTCCAGGGGGAGAGCAAAAAGGGAGCATAGGTATTTTTAAGAGCAAGTTTTCCACCCCCTCTTGTGATCCACCCTCCGTTCTAAAGCAAAGGACATAAATGCTAAACTGTGGTTCTTGCCAGGGCTCATAAGAAAAACCAGTGAATGCAGGAGTCTCATTAAGAAAATCCTAAAATTTTGGTCTTATCACCACCACAACATAATACAGTAAGTATGTTAATTCTAACCTCCCTCTGCTCCCCCTGCCGAATCCCTTTCAGCTAAGACTGCAGCCTCTCCTGCTACAGACTGAAGTCGCGTCTGACTTGGAATTTTTCCCTTGCCTTGGCTTCGTGTCGTGAAGCTCCCGTTTGAGTGGACACGGCTTTTCCCCTCACGCTTCCAGCTGCCCCTAGAGTCATTCAGTTCAATAAACGTGGTCGAAATCCCTACTGTGTGCAGGGCACAGTGGTAGGAGCTGGGAAATGTCAAAGTCCAGCTGAGTTCATCTCTTTGCGAGGGCCAATAAGCGGAGGAGCGAGCAGTGATTTATAGGCCAAGCCTGCCAGCCGGCCTTGTCCCCAGCAAAGACTCATTTCAGCAAGCTTCTCGTCCAAGTGATTATTTGCTGTTCGTACCGCTTGGACTTGGCACGCTTCTACAACTCCTTTTACCAAAGAGGAAAGAGGAACCTTGAAGTAAGTACTTATCTTGTAAAGGGAAGATTCCGGGCCTCTTTTGGCAGCGTTGCTCTGTAATGCGAATGCATTTTTTCACCAGCGTGCCTGCCTCTTCCAAAGGCCTTCCCTGTCTAGGGTTTTTTCTCTCCATGACACCTCTGTGCGGTAGGTAGAGGAGATGCTGGTGTTCCCATTTCTCAGGAAAGGAAGCCGGTGCCGCAGCAGGAGACGGTTTGCCGGGTGCCGTGCCGGGGAGAGGCAGAGCCCGCCCGGGCCCAGGTGCCCAGCTCCTCATCTGCGTCTCTTTCCACTGTCCCGAACCTGGAGCTGGCGGGCAGGGCAGCAGACACCGCGGTGGCACAGGCACCCACCAAGCCTCAGAGGGGCCGAGGAGGGCCTGGGGAGCGGCAGGCCGGGAGATGCTGTGCTTTCTGCCCTGGCCTCCCGAGAGGTGCCGACAGGAGAAGCTGGGCAGCAGCTGCGAGCCACGGTGATGGATGTTCGCGGCTCACGGGTGGGTCGCTCACGTGCGCACTGGTGCCAGGGTGGCCGTGTGGCTGGCAGGCCAGAGGGTCGGGCGTCACATTTCAGTAACATGATCTTGGCAGAGCCCAAGTGAGGAGGAACGTGCACACGGGCGTTTGTGGCCTTCAGCTCGCGGGGGGTGTGTGGGAGGACCAGGTGGCCGAGGGGACCTCCCTGGCTCTACCTGTTCTGCTCCTTTGCTGGCCTGGCCAGCTTCCTCAGGGCCAGCAATGCTGTGGACGCCTCCCTCCCCTGACTGGAATAAGAAAGCCGGGTTTAAAAGTCAAAGTTTCTGAAGGACTTTGCAGTGAGCAGAGCACATTTGGTATGAAAATGTTACCAGGAAACAAAAGCCTCCCAGTTTCCTTGCCTCTCAGTGAAAGAATTGTAAAGCCTTTTCCAAGTGGGGAGGGAGGCAATTTATATGTGTCTGGGATCTTATTGGAAAGTAATTTTGCTCCCTGTAATTTTTTTATCCAAACTCTCTCAGCTGTTGGTTCTCAGCTGGATGACTTAGTGACCTGCGGAATTCACTGCCATTCTGGCTCGTAAGAATACATACTGTTACCTTTATTGAGTGTGATTTGTTTTTAAAAGATTTCCCAGAGCCAGCCGAGCGCCCTGGGTACAGCCCTGGTGCGGGTGCTGGCGGGGAGGCCGAGCTCAGTACCTCAGGGTGCTGGGAGCTAAGTGCTCCTGTCTAGACACGTAGGAGGGAAAAGAAACCAGAGAAGACTCGGGCACTTAGGACATGGGATAAGGCCAGGCCTGTGCCCGGAAGAGAAGAACTTTCCCTTTGTTTTGTTGCCCACTGCTTGTCCCTGAGCCTGCAGGGCCAGGAGGGCCGAGGAGACTTCTGGGGCTTGGCCCGGAGAGCTCCTTTCTTCTTTCCTGATGCGCCATGTGGCTTCAGACCGTGACATTTCTGTTCGATGCTGTCACTGCCTTGGTTTGAAGAGAATGTCTGTGTACACGAATCCCTTGGCCAAGAAGAAATAGTGCCCGGAGCCGGCTGGCATCTGCTCTTGCCCTGGCTCTTCCTCTCCCACGTGACCAGCAGCCAAGGGACGGTTCCTTCCAACCAGGCAGGGGGACTAAGGAGGAGGCGGTGTAGGGCCAGCCTGGGCCCCAGGCCTTAGCGTGTGCCTGGCTGAGGCACGGCGTCAGCCCCGTCTGGAAGAGTAACGCCCCAGCCACTCTCCTCGGAAACTCAGTAAGCAGATAGCCGTGAGCCCCAGCCCGGAGGGGCGCCCTAGAGAGGGCCCACCTGCTATTTTTAGAAAGCTATCAGGTGCGCAGGACACAGAGTTGCCTTTTTCCACCTGTTTGAGCTCATTACAGGGAGCCTGTGTCTCTGCCATAGGCCCCGCCTGTCCTGTCTGAGAGCCGTACTGCAGCCTGGGGCGACACAGACCTCCCTGCTGATGTGACCCAGCCACGCTGCTGGCCTCCCCTGGCCATGGCAGGTGGTATCACAGAGATCCTTGGGTCCACGGCCACTTTGTCCTTGGAAGCACAGATGTTGCACACTAAAGCCTGCCCTCCTCTGCTTACTTGGGAGGAAGGCAAGGGTCGGAAGGTAAAGGCAGGTTAGGAAGGATCCTGAGCTGGGAGCCCACTGAGAGGGGTGTTGAGTCACCGAGTGGGAGGTTCCGGAGCCTTTGTTCCAGCAGGAAGGTGCACAGAGCAGCGTTCACCACCAGCAGATGCGGAGCCACATGAAGCTGGGAGGTGTCACAGAGGAGGTGGTACAGGAGCCGGGCCTCAAAGGACGCAAGCTTGGGCAGGGTTTGGTCAGGGCAAGCAGGAGGGGCAGAGGGAACCACAAAGGCTGCACTGTTGGCCTAGCAGTGGGACAGCCCAGGACAGCCCAGGTGCCTCGAGGGGCGTGAGGCTGGTGCAGGGGGCTCTGCAGGGACAGGGGAGGAGCCTGGAGGGAGCATGAGGTGGCGCCGGGTGGGAAAAGCCACAGATGCCAGGTGAGGTGTTTGGATGGGATGCAGCGGGTGGTGGGGAGAAGCCACTGAAGGCCAGAGCAGAGAGACAGGAGCCTGTAGGCCGGTGGCCTGCTCTGCCTGCACCCACCAGCGTGACATGGGCTCCTCGTGGCTCACAGTGCGCGAGTGTGGTGAGCTGGGGCTGGCTCCGCAGCTCCGAGGACCTGACGTTCATGGCTCCTCGCGGCTCCCCCTTAATGGCATCACCTTGGTAGCTTGAAACAGCCACAGGGGAGTATTTACACAACAGAGACTGGCCCACGCTACCCATCAGAGTCCGAGTATTTTTTGTTCGTTTTTGCCACTACCACCACCAGAGCCAGGTGTTACACATTTGCCAGCACAGCACTGGGAAATGGGAGCCCCTGAAAGTTTTATGCCCAGGAAAAACATTGTCAGATCAGCAGTGACCGCACTGAACTGGCACGGTGCGGTGGCGGACGTGTCTTGCACGATTCCCTGTTAGGAGGCCAGAGGTGGGGAGCAGGGATGGGGCCTCAGCCAAGAGTTGGGCAGCCTCGGCCACATTCTGAAACCACTCCTCACACAGAGGACACACGTGTTTCCTGCTGCTCTTCTTCATCACCTGAGCTGCTTTCTGAATGCGACCTGTATGTCCTCCCCTCCAAGGTTGGCACATGCTTGTCCCTCCCTCAGAATCCCCTCAGCCCACCCCCTAGTGGGGTAGCACTTAGTGCACCAAGTAGCGTGTGCCCAAGGGCAGGACCCTCGCCCATAGACCCAGCACAGAACCCCAGCATGCGAGTCTGTAGCTCTCCTCCACGAAGAGAGTGTGGGAGCCCAGAGCAGGGAGGAGCCGCTTTCCTGGGTGGGTGGAGGAGATCACTGGCTTAGAAAGCGTCTGAGCAGGGCTTACAGTTTGTTGGGCCACTGAGCACAGAGCTAGAGTCTTTCTCACAATGCATCCAGTTGGTCTTGACTGCATGGTAAAAGTAGCAGTTGTTCAACGCTTTAGAGCTGCAAAACATTTAGCCCACAGAACCCTCCGAACAACCTTTTAAGATGGATTGTGCTCCCATTTTAGAGATGGAAAACTGAGGACCAGCGTTAGCTGACATCCCAAAGTGCCAGAGGCGCAGCTGGTAGTCCCCAGGCCTTGACCCTGACTCCTGAGGCCCTGAACCCTCAGCTCCCTGCACTGAGGACTTTGGGCCATTCAGCCCGAGTGGACTCAGACGTCAGGAGCTGCCCAGCTCCGCCAGGAGATGGGGCGCAAGGCCCCGGGGCTGCTGCACACCCCATCACCCCCAGCCCTCCAGGACTTGCCTCTTAAAAATGGGCATTAGCCGTGGCGATGAATACACTGTTGCATTTGTTGCTCTTTTGGGAAAAGAAAAACCTGGCTTCTAAAAGCTGTTGTATTTTATTTTTCTGTAAAGAAGAAATTAATTTTAGTCTTTCTTTTTGGTTTAAAATGTTGTTCTTTGCTTTTTCCGCCCTACAATTTAAAAGGAAACATTTGTCTGTTGAGAAAAGAAATGATAATTATAGACTAAAAATTGTTTCTATTCTGATTTGAAAAAGTGACAAAAAAATAAATTCCATCGCACAGATGGGGCTCTGCTGACGGAGGGTGTTTAACAATGAGGCCCTGGCCCGTTCGGGGCCGGAATGGCGCTGGAGGTGGGTGTGGGCTTGGGTGCCGCTGGGGGGCGGGGCTGTCCCCGGGGCTGCTCTCCGTCTCTGCTGACAGTTAGAAACTCGTACCCGTGGGGTCTGGGCACACCGTACCCTCGTGTGGGTCACCAGTGGGAGGAAGAAGATGTGACTGGGGATGTCACCTGTGGACCCTGTGGGCATGCTAGGTGGGCTGTGTACAGGACAAGACGAGGCACTCCCGTGTGTGGCCCTGAGCCCAGAGAGCCACCTAGCTGGTCCAGAATTTTACTTTTCAGCCTCACAAAATTACAATTGCTTCAAGTCCTTCGATCAATAAAGCAGGAAACTGATTAGACTGTGAAATTAAACTAATAATGTCACGCTATTAACCCTCAATCAATGGAGACTGAGCTCAAAGTGAAGGCTATTTCCTAAATCCGTATTACCCTTTGGATACGTGTATTTACTTTTTTGAAGAAATCCTAGGGGCGTGCACATCCCCAGACCGCCTTTCTTTCCTGCCAACACAGCGTGATTCTCAGTGCTATCTCTGCGGCCACCCTGGCAGTGCTGACTGCGTGTAGTGTGCAAGGCCAAGATAGGGCCGAGTGCATGTTGGCTGGGGCGGGGCAGCCTCTTGGGCCCTTGGGGGCCTGGGTGGGGTGCCTCAGGCCTTCTGTACAGGTGTGATTCCTACAGGCCCTTAGCCACCCTCGGCTGCCCCTCGTCACTGGGAACCTCTCTTTGAGGTTAATACCGGGCCACCCTCTAGCAAGACCTGCGGTCTAAGTGTGTAGTGCTGGCCAGAGAGCTCATTTGTAATCTTGCATGCACACTGGATTCACACCACCACTGTGCACACTGTAGCGTGGGGTTTGCTGAGCCTTCGTGCGTTCAGCCCCATGCGAGAGGGCGGTGGTCACAGTCCTTCTCATTTTCCTCCCCGCACCTCAACCCCTGCTGCCACCCGCCCCCACCAAAGCACAGGCTCGGCGTAGACCCAGCTGATTGGAGGCCATGTGCGTGCTTGAGAGTGAGGGCAGGATTTGGGGCTATTTCCTGCTGTTTCCTGATCACCTTCAAGGGCCAGTTTGGGGAGTAGAGTGTCATAGGTCTTGTCTATAAACACAGTATCTGGCTTGGACCAGCCTCCACCTGCGAGCCGGCTCTGGGGCCCCTGAACCGACCCTCTGGCCTGTCGGTCAGGATGGCCTCCTGGGCCAGCCTGGGTGGCCAGCATTTGCAGGTGGGGCTCTGGTCACAGTATGACAAAGGCTTGCCTGTCACAGTGTCAAGGACCACATCTCACATGTGCCTGAGTCCTGAGAGGCCACAGCTTGTCATTCACCAAAGTGATGAGTGTGGGTCAAGCAAGGCCCCAACCACAGCCATGAAGGCCAGCTCAACCACAGCCCTCAGTCCTTCCGGCTCCTCCCATGTGCTCTTCATTACACAACCTCAGCCCTGCAGACGGGGAAGGTACCTTCTATTGCCCCCATTTAAGGGATGAACAAACTGAGGCTGGGCGATCGAGGGGCTGATGTACTCACACTGCTAAAGAAGAGGCAGGACTGGCTCTAGAACCGTGGTGCAGAGCACTCTGGTCGCCCGAGTTCTCTCCAGGGGGCCGTTCTAGAATTAGCAGAGTCTTTGTCCTCTTGTGGCCTTGCCACTGAAGAGGAGGAGCAATCAAGCCCTCCCATCGGCCCTCCCACGGCTCGTCCTCCCAACCTGTCAGTTCCATCGCGGCGGAACATTGCCAAGGATCAGACCCCCTCTCTAAAAGTGGTGATGGTATTTAATAACTAATTACTCTAATGATCCTGCAGAAATGCTGGAGACCTGTTTTAGGAGAGATGTCAATTAGAGCCATCTGCACGGTGAATAAAGGAGCCCTACCCCAGCTGTACTGTTGAAACATGTTAGCGTTTTCCTACCAGCGGCCATATGGTACTTAACGAAAGTGAATTGTTCACACTGCACAACCCGCGCCTCCTGATGAATACTAGCATTTTGTTGTGGAAAATAGTTCTTCCATCGTGTGGAATATTTTTCAATGCAGTAAGTAGCAAGTTGGAAGCCGGCAAGCCCTTGAATGCAAAAAGACTCCCATCACCTCAAGACGCTCTTCCCTCCATCCCAGCCCATCCCCGGCCCCTGCCCGGCTGCCAAGCCCAGCTCCACCCCAGCTCCTGCACCCCGCAGGGGCCCAGCACTTAGCATCTGCTTTGGAATCTGGTCCGCAGAACAGAGGCCATTGAGGGTTCTTGCCCCAGCCCACCACAGGTTTTCTTCTCTGCATGAACTTAGAAGCAGGAAATCTGAAGCCATACAGAGTTGGAGCACCGTCTGGAAGGACACAGACATTGGGTGAAAGTCCCCCAAGAGCTGAAAAGGAGTACAGGGTGTTTAATTGGGTGTGTGGCTTCAAAGAAGAGTTAATTTTCTACTTGAAGACTGTTCTAAGGAGTGCAAAGCTCACGTTGACACCGGGACACTCAGCGAAGAGGAGGAGGAGCTGGGACTGTTTCTGGGGCTCAGTGGAAGCCACAGATCAGTGGTGAGCACAAGTTACTGCTGCATGGTGGCCCTACGGCTGGGGTCAGGGTGCGGCCACCCTGTGGGTTCCGTTAACTGAAAACAGGCATGCTGGGCTCTTGTTGCCTGGGATGTCTCAGAAGCAGACCAGTGCCAACATCGGGCCGCCTCGCATCCGAGAGAAGAGCTGGCGCTTGTGCTGTGACAGACACGCCCCCCCACCCACCCAGAGTGTGCTGGGCAAGGGGCCTGCGACTCCCTCCGGGGGCTCCGTGGCCTGGTGAGCTGAGGGCCCTGCATCGGAGCCCCCGGGAGGGAGCTGTTTTATTGCAGTCTGCCCTGGAACCAACAGGATTCCACTTGCCCGCAATATCTATTCCGGAACTTTCTCTAGAACTGAAGTCACTTATTAAAGCTTAATAAAAGGCAAGACTGACTGCAGTTAGGGATAGAGAAGATCTGCTGCAAGTCCTGATACCCGAGACTTCCTCACAAAACCACGGGCCCATAAATCTCACTTATTTTCAATTCAGCAGCAACTGATCCCGAGTTACAATAATGATCCTAAGTTCGGCTGAACGTGTCCTTAAAGGAAATCCTTCTGGGTGAAAAATAGCAGAAATGTGCTCCCATCTGTCCCCCATCAGCAGACTGCGGCGTTTGCCTCCCACATCTACGCCCCGGGTGTTTTCTCACTCCCTGTGACGCTGGGACTGTAACAGACATGGGCCAGAAAGAACCAGGCCACAGTGACACCCAGGTGGCCTCCTCAGCAAGGTGACAGCTCTACAGCTCTTCACCATAGAAGGGGCCCTGAGCATCTCAAGTAAGTCACCAGCCTTTCCACTGGGCCCATGCCAGAGCGCCCCCCACAGATCAGAACCTGTCCGCTTTGGGACCACGCCTGGCAGGTACCGCAAGGAATTAACCTTTCCTCCTGGGACGGGGTGTCGGGGAAGGCGAAGCCCCGTTTGACATATGGTGCCTGGCCTGAACGCGAGTGCTGTGCCCAGACACTGAATTTGATGAAGTGCATTATAAAATTTAAAAACAAATTTAAAACTCTATTAACTCCCTGTAATGGCCTCCTCCTGCAGTCCATAGACAGCAACGGCTCACTGGCAAGGAGAAAAAGTACTCCGGTTTGGATTGTGCTTGGCTTGCGGCAGAACAGAGACGGTGGGAGCTGGGGAAGTGTGAGGCGGGTCGCACACCCTCTCCCCAAACACTGCTTCCTGCGCCCCGGGGCCAGACCCAGACCCTGCCAGACCAGTGGGCCCCTGCGCCAGATGCAAATCACCAGTGTTAGACATTGTCTCACTCCTTTGTTAAAATCTAAATTCCTCTTCCTTTTGAGGCTAAAACACCTCCTTCAAGAATGAACCACTGAAGTGAGAAGATTATGAGATTATCTTAACTGGGGATTGAGGCCTGGGGAGTGAGGAGCTCATCGTCCCCAGGGGCCTTTGGTTTTGGGGTCAGCACGTGGGTGGATGTTGGGCAAGAGGAGTATGTCCCCAGGGTCACCCACCCCACCCTCTGCACAGGGTTCTAGAAGGGTCAGGACAGGGAGGCTGTTCACTGCAGGCCTCTGCAAATCGAGGCGCATTTGGGGGAAGGGGAGTATTGGCCCGGCTCCAGCCTACCAACTGGAGAGAGCCGAACTTTTGTTGAGAAGGGAGACAGCCCTGCAGCTGTGCGTGCACGTGGGCAGAGAGGAGGAGCTCAGCTGGCAGTGACGCATCCTGGGGGCAGACGGGTGGGCCCCCTCCATGTCTCTGTAACCCAGAGGCCCCCAGGCCGAGGAGTATGAGGTGCTGCATGGCCCTGTTTGGGGGGAGTTCAAGAGGTTTTCTGCCAACCAGTGGCTTCTCTGTCTGAGGGCAGCCCTTAGTCCTTCTTAAGCACACAAGGTGGTTTGGAGATATTTGGGGAGGAAAAGGTATACACATATGCAGGCCTAGTGTCCGAAGGCAGCAGAGAACCACATGTATATGTGAGTGTGTGTGTAGGGGGTGCGTTTGAGTGTGGTTGGTGTGTGTGTGTACACACACACACACGCACGTGTGCAGATTTGTGTTGTAAGAAGTAAGCTGCGCCTTCTGATGCAGCTGCTTGTTGGCTATTCCTGGGGCTATGGGTGCAACGTGGACTCTTGGATCCAGGGATGTCTGTGTTTCTGAGAGTTCCCTTCAAGACAGTAGGGAAATGAAGATGCCCTTAATCTTCGCTTCACCCTCTGGGTCTAGCATTCTACCCGCTTTGGAAAAAAGGCTGGAATGTTCTGGGCTGGGATTCCGAGGAGACTCAGAGGTCCTGGCCCAGCAGGATTCGTGGCATTTGGCGTCAGAGAACACATGAGCCAGGAGCAGATGATGCAACACAAGGAGCTCCAGGTCGTGGGTGCAATTTCTGTGCAGTCTCGGGAGCGTTGACACTGACTAGCAGATAAAAGCCAGGAGACCTGGGAGCTCCAGATGGCCTGGGACATTTGGGCCGGGTGGAGTAAAGGGCAGGAAGATGACACTTGCAATAGTTTGAGGACCTCCCTCTCTCACGGGACTAACAGTGCAAATAAGAACTGGAGGCCTTTACAGCAATGAGGAGAACAGAATTTCCATGTGCTAACACACTCTCTAGAAGATCTACTTGTGGACAGTTTGAATGCTATTTACCAACTGTGCTTTCAACCTTCGTGAACCTGGTTTGGGCTATTTTGTTTAAATAAGACTGCTTTTAGGAAATAACAAATTTACTAATTAACCTCCTTATTTTAAATACATGCAATTTTCCTGTGGCATTAAAAAAAAGAAATATATGTATGCATAATGCAAAGTTCACACAGCTCTTTTTGGGTACGTAATATTGCTTCTGACATTTTAATTGATATTTGAACCAAGTGAGGAACCGCCAATAGTTGAAAGTCCCCAGTTTTTAGAATGCCATCCAGGGCAGCCAGGGTCCCTTTCCCACGTCCCTGCTGTGCAGGGCCCATTTCTTCAGTTTCGTTGTGTCCCTTCCCACAGCACAGTAAACAGAACCTCGCGGGCTTCAGAATCGTCCAGACCTTGTGTTGAGCCCAGGTGCGGTGCTTTGTGAACCTGGGCGTCCCTTAGCCACATTGCAGCTGATGCAACTTACCTTACAGGGTACTCATCATCATCAGTGTTTTTTTATTAAGTAAAATCACACATGTGCAACACCTGGCCCCAGGCCTGTTCCCTAGCAGGCATCGAATAAATAATAGTTCTTCTTATGTCTGAATGCTTTGGTTGACAGACAGTGACTTCCCAGCCTGGAATGTTCTTCTCTTTCTTGCCTTCTACTGAAATCCTGTGCATCCTTTCAGGGCAGGTTTGAATGCCACTGACTCCGAGAAGCCTGCCTTGTTGGCCTGAGCCAGATGATTTCTTTCCGTGCAGCCTCACAGCATGCTAACTTGGGTTCCAGCCCAGAGGCCCCTCTTCCTCCTTCGCTGCTCCGTGTCTCCCCAGCTGCACTGAAGCGTCTTTTTAGGGGCCACTTCCTTACCTGCCACGGCAGCTCCCAGCCCTGGGCCTGGCACACAGAGGATGTCAAGACAGGCTTGTAAAATGAACGTGTTTCAAATTGTTGAGTGAAGCTCAACCTTTTGTTTTGAGCTCCAGTCCTTCAAAACTTCCCTTTCCAGACTACTGTGGGTAGTCAGCTACAGAATTAGGAGGGGGCAAAAAAGTGCTTTTGTGGTATCTTAGAGCTGAGAGCATCTTGGATTTCACAGCCTAGAGCCCCCGACAGGCTTTCTGGGTCCCCTCATCCTGTCGGTGCTGCAGCAGTATCGACTGGCTCTAAAAGCAGCCACCGAAGTGCAGCCTGGCACGAAGGAACTTTCTGGGCTGATGGAAAGGGCCTGCATCTCGACTGCGGTGGTAGTTAGGCAGATGCATGCATTCGTCAAAACTCATCAGACTGTACACTTAGGACCTGGACAGTTACTTTATGGAAATTATACCTCCATAAAATCAGTTAATTAAAAAAAAATGTGGCCTGACCAGATGGGCGGGGCTCAGGGGCCTGTTCTGATCTTCCTGTGGCATTGAGACGTGTGGCTAACACCAGCATGTCACGGGATTGCTCTGGGAGGAAAAGAGACAGGACAGCCTCTGTGTTTGTGGCACTGTAATCCTAAGGCCTGAGCTGGGCCTCAGTGCGCGGGGGACTCCCCCTTGTCTCCCAGAAGACCTCACCCTCGCCTGCTCCGGCGTCGTCAGAGCCAAGCCTCACACGGCCGTAAGCTGGGGTCTGCCTCTCAGCAGAGGGGAGAAGGTTAAAATGAATGTAAAAGGCAGAGCTCCTCTAACAGGGGCTAACATGTACGCCCATGTTCGTAGCAGCACGAGTCACAATAACAGCCACAGGGGGTAGCAACGCAAGTGTCCACGGATCGGTGCATGGATGAATACAGTGTGGTGTAGACATTCAATGGGATATTATCCAGCCTCAGAAAGGGAAGAAATACTACATTTATGGATACAAACTACAACATAGAGGAACCCTGATGTTATGCTAAGAGAAATAAGCCCGACAAAAAAGGACAAATACCATATGATTCTGCTTACATGAGGCACCCAGAGCAAATTCATAGAGACAGAAAGTGTAAAGGTGGGTGCCAGGTACCGGGGGGAGGGGAAGCGGGGAGTTAGTGTTTAACGGACATAGAGTTTCAGTTTGGGAAGATGCAAAGTTCTGGAGATGGATGGTGGCGATGGGTACACGACATTGAGAATGTACTTAATGCCATTGAAGTGTACACTTAAAATGGCTAAAATGGTAAATTCTGTGTTATGTATATTTTATCATAATAAAAATTTTTTAAAGAAAGATAAATTTAAAAATCCAAGGCCCAAGCCAGGCTTCCGGCCCCCTTAAATATGGACATGTCATAGTTCCTAGTTCAGAGGCACTGCTTGGCTGAGGATTTGGCTTCTAGTGCTGAGAACCAAAGCGCAGAAAACAGAAGCCTTCTCCGACTGCCAACCCCTTCCTGAGAATCCAAGTGCAACCCCTGTCAGAGTGACACGTGTCCTTCCTAAATGCCAGGGTCCTTTTGTCAAGACAGAGTTGGGTGAGCACACAGTCACGCCGCGGGTTTACCTTGATCTTCCCGTGGGCAACATGCGGCCTCAACCTGACAGCCGTGGGGAGATTTTACTTTATCGCTCCAGCGACTCCCAGCATCATGGCTGGGGTGACCCCATCCCCGGCACCCAAAGGGCTCAGGCTGCAGAAATCAGAGCGCACTCTGTGGACGGCAGCCGGCTGTCAGGGTAGGTTGGCCCCGGGCCTGTAATTCAGAGTGACACCGAGGCATTTGTTGAGGCAGGGGGCCGGGTGCTGGCGCCGGCAGGGCCACGCTGGGACTCCGAGCCGGCAAGCTGTGCAGAGTTGAAAGGAGGCGACTCTCCGCCAGGCCTCAGGGGCCATGTTTGCTTTTTTCCTGGAATGGCCGGGGCCTTGCCCATCGCCACCGCAGAAGGGGCCGCTGACCTTTGTGTTTACAAAGCAGTGCTGGAATTCCCAGCCGGATCTCTCTCCATGAAGGTTTGTTGCATTCAGGCCTTTAAAGGACAAAGAGAGGATCTGTTGAAAATGCCTGAGCCCACGCCATGGAAAGAAACTACATAGTGTTCACTTAGGGTTGATGTAAATAAATGCAAAGGACAGCGACATTCTGTGACAATCTTAATCCTGTCCCTACCTAATGAAGTAGTGGAGAACAGAACACACACCAGCTTCCTCCAGCTGCGGTGGGAAGGGCTGCCCTGGACCTGGCCAGCATCCCCCTTCGGTGCCATCCGTCCCTGTTCTCTGCGGAGACTCGATGTGTGGACATTGCTCTTATCCAGTCCCCAGCCCACCTCGGGGTGCTCCTTTTCTGCAGTCTGGCCCTCTGTCTCCGCATCTGCGTTTGTTCTGCATTTGTTCTCAGAGCCTCAGGCTCAGTCGGCCAGTTCAGTTGGCAGGTGCCACTGCCACCCTCTGTGGGCAGCTCTGCAGCCTCCCTTCCCCTCACTCTTCCCTGTCCCTTCCCCTCAGTCCTCCCTGGACACCGTGGCTTCAGAGGAGGAGTCTGCTCCTCCCCTTTACCTCCTCCATACTACTACCGTGCAGGGAAGGACATTTATAGTCTTTTAGGAAGGACGAGTAACCTCTCGATTGGGTTTGAGCTGCAGATTCCTGCGGTGGGTACAGCCATGGACTCCACGACACTTTCTTTGTAACACAATTAAACACGCACACATGCATTGCCAGCAGATCAGGAGGACACCTCTTGCTTAACCACTCCTGCCTGATGTTACGTCAGCTGCATTAGTGTCCGGAATGCAGAGTTGTAACTGTAAAATATACCAGGACTCACCTGTTGGCAGAACTGGAGCACAGAACTGCAGGCACTGAAGCAAACAGGAAGCCTCGTGTGGGTGTCTGGGAAGAGATGGTCCATCGCTCTGTGCTGAGATTTGGGGCATTTGCAGCTTGGCCAGGGTGAGAAGCTGCACGTTGCAGGGGAAGCTGGGGAGGCAGGTCTCAGGACAGCCGCACCTCCACCTGCTCAGGGATGGATTC
>NW_012152707.1:497665-546895 GCF_000956105.1 Propithecus coquereli | reverse complement strand
GCCTCCCAGAGAGCTAGGATTACAGGCGTGAGCCACCGCGCCCGGCCTCCACAACTTCTTTATCCATTCATCTATTGATGGGCACTTCAGATGTGCTATTTAAGTTAATTAAAATTAAATAGAATTTAAAATTCAGCCTCTCAATCATACTGGCCAATTTTCAAGTGCTCAATGGCCCCAGGTGGCTGGTGGCTCCCATGTTGGATAGCACGGATTATAGAGCCTTTCCATCATTGTAGAAAATTTTGCTGGACAGTGCTGCTCCACACTGTCCTTTCATACTGAGCATCTCTCTTTCCCTTGCCTTCTCTCGGAATCCACTGTCTTTCCCTAAGAGTCACAGAGATGCATCCTTATATCTCAAACCTCATCTTTAGCAGCCCAGAACTTGGTACTTCTCTGAGTATATATATTAGAACTTAGAACTCTTTTGGTTGCAGCATATAGGAACCCAACTAAACCCACTTACCCATAAAAGAAAATGTGTTAACTCTTGTAACAGAGCCTCAGCAATAGCTTCAGCCCAGCTAGATCCAGTCGTTCACGTGCTACCAGAACTTGTCAGCATCTCCTCTGCTTCTCTCTGGGGCCAGCTGCATTCTCTGCTCTGCAGACTCCTTCCTCCCCACGGCCAGGGAAGATGGCCAGTAGCCCACGGCATCCTTACCAGTCATGATCCCAAAGGAAGACAGACCCTTGTTTTATGAGATCCTGTGTCATATCTCAGGGATTTGGCTCTGTTTGGGTCATGGATCATGAATGAGTGATTATGGCCAGGGAGGTAGAACACTCTGATTTGCCTGGTCTGGCCACAGGCTCAGCCCAGTGGGGGGCAGAGCACCCACACCGCAGTTAATGGGCTCCACATGGGAAAGGAAGATTCTATCATCAGTTGAAGGAGAGGATGAATATCAGATAGACAACATAGATTTCACAACTGAATTCTGCTTGGAACTTTTCTCCCTTTCATTTGACAGAAATCTTCTGGATGCCTGGAAAGTATCTGAACAGACAGATGTTCAACCAGTAGTTGATGTGTTAATGGACGGAGATGTGAACTGATGGATGGGTGGCTGGATGGGTGGATGAATGAATGGATGGAAGGTGGGTAATTTTATGCCTCCCTGTGGGGAAGGCAAGAACTCCAGGTCCCAGAACTCAAGGGGCTCACAGCTGTACTCAGCAGAAGCCCACTTACTGTCTGATGGTCTAAGGTCTCCTTGAGGATTGGTCCACCCCTGCTAGACCATGGGCTCCTTATGGGCAGCCCTTGGCCAAACCCATCTCTGCCAGCGCTCGCAGCACTGGCACGGTGCCGAATGCCTGGCCAGGGCTGGCTGGTGGGCTGAGTGCGGCAGCAGTTGTGTGCATCTCTTTGTTTTAGCTGGACGGCAAGACGGGCGCTGACCAGCAACACAGGGTGACTCTGGGTGTCAGAGGCCAAAACTCTCCCAAGATTCCTTTCCCCAGACACAGTACCTTCTCCATCCTTGCTCAAGCCCTTTGTGATTGAAAACACATTTTTAAAAATATTCCAGCCAAAAAAAAACATATAATTGGTGCTTCAGGTGGTCAGCAGCAGGGCTGGTTCTTTCTTCTTGTGCAAGAGGACTTGTGGATTTTGGCCCCAAGTCCAGATCCCGGGAAACAGTAGGTGAGTCTTCCATCCAGAAGCTCCTGCAGCTTCTGGCAGTGGCCGTGGTGGTGCGGCTGCTAGAACTGTCTAGCAGACTGAAGAGTTAATCCTAGGAAGTCATTAGCACTCCTGGGAGGGATTGGGGTGTAGGCTGCCTGTTGTTATGTCATTGTCGTCATATGGTGGCCTTCAGAAGCAGCGCTAAGAAGTCTAAAGGGCTGAGTCAGGCAGCCAGGGTGGTGGCAATGTTTTCTTTTAATTTCCATCCCTTTGATCTCTTGTCTAAAATAGCCTCTCGAAATTTAGCAATCATATTTCTTCCCTGGTTAGTCCTGTTCTCATCCTCTCTTCAACTACGTCTTTTCTGTGCGTGTTTTTAATAAGGAACAAAAATGAGCTAGACATTTCGAGGACTTATTTTAGTCCCAGTAGACCCGCCTGCCTAGAAGATTGGACGCCCAGGGAGGCTCTGCAGATGAGAGGGCGCAGTCTGCGGGGATTCGCCCACTGGCTATACCGTGTCTGGGGGGAGGCTCTCCCTCTTTGGTGTCTCTGGTTCTCTCTCCGACTCTCTCTTGCTCTGTTTCCGTGGGGCATGTGCGCTCTGATGGGGATGGCCCACGTTCAGGGTTTGGCTATTTGGGGAATTGCTGAGTCTCTTGCTTTCTGGAGTTGACCTTTTCTGCAAAGCACGTGCCATCCTCGGGGCTTGTCAGGCATTTGGAAGGAGACAGTCTCTGGGGAGACTCTGTCCTCCCTGCATTCTGTCCCCAGGGGGGAGGCAGGGGAGGGGCCATTCCTACAGGAGGGGGACAGTCTTCTGCCTCAGTCCTCAAAGAGCCTCACCTGGACCAACTGCAAGTTGCTTAGCCCTGGGGAATTGAACCTGGAAGACGGACTCAGAACAGCCACCTGGGCCTTTCGCTTGGGGCACCTGAGGGAGGAATCAGGTCTAGTTAACACTCAGACAGTCCCTGCTTGCTTGGATCCAGGCTCTTTGTGACCTTGGGCAAGTCACTGTCAGCTCTCTGAGCCTCTGCTTCCTCACCTGTAAAATTAAGGTTGCCTTGGTTGGGGCAGGCTAAGTGCTGGAACAAACAACCCCAAACTGTAGTGGCCTAATCCAGTAGGAGCTTCTTTCTTTCTCAGGTCACAGTTTTTTGTGGGTCGGGGGGAGCAGCTCTGCTCCATGAGCTCAGCAGGGACCAAGGCTCCTGGTGTGGTGTGGCCCCGCCACCTGGGCCTCATCCTCCTCTGTAGAGGACAGGGAAAGAGAGAGGGTGAAGGGGACATCCCTGTTCTCACCATACAGATCTGGGGGGCCGAGATCATTTGCACACACATTCTGCACACATTGACAAGAACCATCACGTGACCCCAGCTAGAATCAAAGGGGGCTGGAGAGTGTAGTCCACCTGCAGGCACCAAGAAAGAGGAGGATGCTGATATGGGGGTACCAGTGGCCTCTGCCACAGAGACAGCAATGAAATGTCCTCCCCCGGTCTGCGTGTGAGGGCTAAATGTAAAATGTAGTCATTCTTCAAGCACAATGCCTGGACCCCTTAGGCATGGAGATATTGTTAGGAGATACTGTTATTTTTCTTCTCTTGCCCCTCCCGGATATTCCCTTGAGGTTTATGCAAATAGCAGACCAAGGCAAGAAATTAAATCTGTGTCCCTCCCCTCTGAAGTTACTTATTTCTGTGTTCCCTCGCAGTGTAACATTTCATTAGACCTTCCAGATGGGGAAGGAGCAAGCAGATTAAAAGTCAGATAGTGCCTAGAAGCCTGCTTCCTCACTTTCTGGGACGGCTGCGGCTTCAAAGCTATTTGGTATTTCCACTGCCGAAAGGCCTCCTCGGGAGCAGTTGTGTTTTAATAAATGGCTGCCTGAGTAATTTTCCTCGAAGGAATTGCAGCGAGGATGTGTGTGCTCCTGGGGGAGCGCAGGCTGTTCCCTCCGAGTGCTCCGGCTGCTGGTCGTTACGGATGGGAGGCTGGGGCTGGGGGAGCCGGGGGGTCTGCCCACCCCATGCTGGTGATGTCATCTCCTGCACCCACTCTGCGCACCCTCCGGGGCTCCGGGGCGGGGGTGGACGGCAAGAGTGGGGTGGGAGCCTGTCCGTACCATGCATGCGGGTCGCAGCCACAGTTCCGAGGGAGATGTTTTGCCCAACCAGCCCGAGCTGCCCCTTCCCCATGGCCTCTGGCAAAAGGACCACTTTAAGACTTGGGAGAATTTGTTTCTTGAACACGTCCTGACTGATGCTGCTGCATCAGATGTGTCTGTCTGTTGGGTGGGACAGGGTAGGAGGAGAGAGCAGGCCCCAATCCAGGATGTCACTGTCCGTGGGGACAGATGGCATGAGAGCCAGGCTGACACAGGGCCGCAGCGTGCATGCATTCATTCGTTATTGATGACGCCCCACAGCAGGCCAGGAACCGTTGGAGCCGAGGTGCAGCAGTGCACAGAGCTGGCAGGCACAGACCGTGGTGGCTGAGAGCAGGAGCCGCACTGCCCGGGCTCCAATCCTGCCTCTGCCACATTCTAGCTGGGTGACTTTGGGCAGGTTGCTTGACCTTTCTGGGCCTTGGTTTCCTCATCTGGGAGGCAGAGATAGCCATCGTAATAGCTGCCTCACAGAGTTGTTATGGAGAATAAATGAGTCGATAAAGCACTATCCTTACGGAACTTCCTTTCCGGCGTAGAGAGACAGAAATCTAAGTAAACTCGTTATATGGTCCAATAAAAGACAGTAAGAGTGATCTGAAAATAAAGCAGAGAAAAAGGGTGCCATTTTAAAACAAGATGGGCAGAGAAGGCCTCGCTGAGAAGGTAACATTTGAGAAGAGATGCAAAGGAAACAAGAGCACCGGCCATGTGGACCACTGGGGAAGAGTGGGCCAGGCCATGGGAGCAGCACGTGCAAAGGTCCTGAGGCAGGAGGAGCCTAAGTGCAGGAGGCAGTGCAGGGAGGCCGGCGTGCTGGCACAGAGGTGGTGAGGGGGAGATGAAACAGGAGAGGGAAGTGGGCACCAAGGCCTCATGGGTCTTGTAAGGGCTTCGGTTTTTCTCAGGGTGAGATGGGGGCCATCGTAGGGGCTTGGCAAGAGTGATGACCTGGCTTGCGTGCTGACAGGAGCACCCCAGCTGCGGGGTGGAGAACACACTGCATGGGGTAGGGGAGGAGGGAAGCAGACGAGTGAAGAGGCTTTGGCAGAAACCCAGGGGAGAGAAGCAGAGGCCTAGACCAGCGAGGCCAGGAGGGAGCTGGGAAGAAGTGGCCGGAGTCCAGAGGAAACGCAGCTGTCAGCCAAGGGTGCTGAACCTCTATGAAGCGTTGTGAGCTGAAGGTGAAGGATCTGCAGGGCCAGGCCTGGTGGGGAATTTGAGCCTCAACAGGTGGCCCAGAAAGGATGCGGAAAGAGCCCTGACTTCAAAGCCAAACACGAGAGCACCAGCACTTCCCCCTTGGTGGCCTTAAGCAAGCCACCTAACTGCCGAGCCTCAGTTTCCCCCTCTATAAAATGGAGGCAGTACTGTGACTCACACAGTTTAAGCGACTTTCAGAAGGGCAGGGATACTGTAGGTGCTCAATAAGTGTTTCTCCTTCCTGCTCCTCTTTGCGGCTGGGTAAGGAAGGCTTTGTACAACAGAGAGGGGGTCCCCAGGTGAGGAGGCCGACACCAGCAAAGGCTTGCGGTGTGGAGAGCGATGCCCGTGGGAAGCAAGAGGGGCACTGGCGCCTCTGTCTCTGGCTTCGTGGTGAAATTCACCAGGCACTGCTGTAGGCAGGAGGCCCCGGAGCCAGCGGGGCGAGCAGGCCCCGACACACTGCTCCTGGGGATGGGTCACTTCCTGTGTGGCCAGGGAATTGGTGCCAGGCCAGCTCTCTTCTCTGGCTTGAAGAATACTGATCCCCTTTTATTCTAGCCCCAGAAGGCCATCCCCATGGTGCCAGGCTGGCATCTGACACCAGAGTCCCTGCGGCCTCGGGCGGGGGCCACAGCTTTCTCTGGACTCCCCTCCTCCCTCCCCATCCAAGGCCAAACCTCTGCAGAATCTTTTGTTGAACCCCAGACAGTGGGGTGTCAGCCCTGCTCTGGGTGCCCACAGAGGCCAGCCCTCTGTAAATGGGCCGCTTGTGCCTACAGACCGGGCTGGGCTGAACCGCGAACAGATGGCGTCTCCCTCCCTCTCCCAGGGGCTGCCACAGCTGAGATCCGGCCTGCAGACAGCTCTCCAGCACCCATTCAGGGGCCCGACCCCGTCATCTCCCGTTGTCCTCAGGGTGCCCACCCCCTTGCCCTCAGGAGAACCTGGGGCTGAGCTCCGCACAGCTGGGGTCTGCGGGCGAGTGACCGTGGGGAGGGGATGGGACTGACGGACAGAAGTAGGGCTTCCACCCAGGCAACTAGTGGGGGCGACCACTGCTGTGTGTTTTCAGAGCTTCGCTGGTGATCAGGCACACGAGACTTGCAGAATGAGAGCTAGAAGGGATTGGGGCCAAAGGGTGAGGCTGCAGAGCAACCTGGAACCATCAGGAAGACTTCCTGGAGGAAGCGAGAACGGAGCTGGACAAGGATTGAATCATGGGTGGCAAGATGTTAAATGAGACTGTTCCTGTTGTCTTGGAGTCTTGGATGGAGCCCTGGGCTAAGCATAAACGGTATCCTATAACCCCCACATTACGAACAGGAGCTAGACAGCCCCAAGACCCCCCGACACTCCAGCCCATGTACGAGAAAAGCCTTGGGACCCACTAACAGGAAACAACAATCCCGAGAGCTGACCTAGGAGGGGGTGTGAGGCTTTCCTCTCCCTCCCGGGGTGGGGCCCTCACCAACCACCCCCTCAAGCCACTCCTCCACGGGCCCTGGCGCTACCCCAAGGCTGGAGTATGTGGAAGAACATGACCTACACCCCCTGGAGTTTGGGGGGCCACCGAGACCATGCCTGACTCCTACTGGGAAGTGTCCAAAGGCAAAAGGCTGCCCGGAGCTGCCTGGAAAGGGCAGTGGAGAGCGAGGGCTGTGCTGGGGCCGCAGGACCAGAGCTGGGAGTCGGGGGAAAGTCGCGATCGTGCTTCCAGAGTGGAAGGGAGCCAGACTCGAGCTGTGCTGGAAACCCTGCCGGAGAGGACAGCCCGCCAGGGTGTGAGCCATCAGAGCCACGGGGAGCAGCCCCAGCACAGCATGGACCACCAGGGGAGGCTCAGCAAAGAACCTCAAATGTGCCCCACAGGAAGAAGAGCCACATGGGGTCTCTGCGACACAAAGGCCACCTCTGCGCGTTTACAGTGCTCCACTCACACCTCGCCCTTTTCTTGTCAACCTCCCGGCCCGCCCCCCCACCCCCCGCCACTCCAGGGACAGCAGAAGCAGCAGTTAGTGGGAAGGAGGCAGAAGCAGGGGAGTGTGACACCCCTCTCCTCACTACGGGGCTCAGAGCTGATGCAGACACAGCCTGTGGTTCAGTCCAGCACACAGGCAACGCTCAGGGAGTGTTACCTTTTGCTAGTAGAAGCAGAAGCAGTCGCAATAGCTGTAGTAGTAGCAGTAGTGCCCAAAAGTGATCCCTCTAAAACAAACAAAAATTGCTATTCGGGTCCCAGAGAGTGGGTTGGAAGGACAGTAGTGGGAGAAAAAGAGATGTGTTTGGGGCTGATACCCCACTGAGTTCAGCCTGTCTCGTGTAATGAGAAGAGAGCAGAGCCCTGGGAGGCCCGGAGTGGCTGTCCCTGCAGTCTGCGTGGTCCAGGAAGGCTTCCTGGAAGAGGCAGCACAGAGTAAGATCTCGAGGGATGCAGAGGTGGAAATACCATCGGGAGAAGGGAGTGCTCTGAGGACCCCTGTGCATGTCCATGTCCCTCCTGCTCACACTCCCGCCCCCAACTCCACCCCACGGTATGCCCAACCTGGGGTGCAGCCCAGGAGACAATGAGATGAGGAGGAGGCAGGCTGTGCTGTCAAGGAGCTGTCAGCCTCGTGGGGTTAAAGACAAAATCGTAGAATGTCAAAGGAATTTGACCGATGCTGAGCTGGAGAGGTTCAGGGATACTACAGAGTTCAGAGGAGGAGAACACAGCGGCCCAGCTCCGGCACCCTGTAAACACACACATACACACACACACACACGCACACCCCCTTCTCCCTCACTGTCTTTCCCCCTAGAACCTTTTCTCCTTCTGGGCACGTGACAGGGTTGCACTTCTCCACCTGCTTAGGGTCAGGTGTGGCCATGTGGCTTGCTTTGGCCAATGACATGAGAGCACAAAGGATGCAAGGGCCTTCCACGTGAAAACTTTGAAAGCCAGCCTGTGCCTCTCCAAACCCTCTTTCCCTCTGCCACAGTGGCCAGCAGTGCCCAGGAGATGGCCACTCTGGCAGCCTGGGCCCTGGAGAGAGGATGACCTGGCAACGGGGCCCCCAGCTCACTGGCAGTGAGCACAGGGCATGAGCGAAAAGCACACGTTGTTGAAGCCGCTGAGATTCGGGGGCAGTTTATCAACCCACTTCTCTAGGCTGATGCAACTGTGATTTTTTTATAAAGTGGTCAAAATAGAAAACTGACCTTGAGTGCATCTTCCCTGAGCTGTGTGACCCTTCCTCTGTTGGAGCCCCCTTGTCCTGGGAATGGGAGGTCTGGATTCTACTTCATCTCTGCCCTAACCTCTGTGCCTCAGTTACCACCATCGTCAAGGGGGTCACTGATCCCTGCCCCACCTGCCTCCCAGAGCCGCTGTGAGAGTCCAGGAAGGTGGGGTAGGGGAAGACCTCAGAGACCTGGGAGTTACGGAACAGCTGGCGGGCACCCTGCATTGGTCAGCTTCCCTGCCTTGGGCCCGGGGGCGGTCACAGTGAAGGTCACCCCTGCCTAGTTTCAGGCAAAGGACACACCAGGAGGAGAGGACCCCAGGGGGACATGGTGCTCGATGCTGCTAGTGTGCAAGGGGCCAGCGGTCCCAGGCTGCCCAGCAGGGGTGCAAGTGGCAGCCTGGAAGCAAAGTATCCCTGCTTGGTTAATCTAAAAATAAACAGAAAGGCAACAAAATCTATGTTTCAATTACTGCACACAAGCTGTTCAAACAGCCAGCTCTGCACTGGAGATGTGAACTTGTCAACAGAGGCTGCCTCGTTTGCATGCTTGGGTGGTGATAAAACACACAGCCTCGCAACAGGCTGCTGGGCTGGTCTGGGCTTCTTTTTTTTTTTTTTTAATTAAATTAAATTAAAAACACGGACATAGAATAAAGACAATGAAAATCTGAGGCAAGTACATCAAGATAGGGTAGCAGCTCCCAACGCAAAGACAAAGAAGGCTCTGTGGCCCCAGACAAGCCTGGTACTGAGGTCGCCAGGGGAGTGGGCAAAGCAAGGGCTCAGTGGCCAGGAGCAGTGGACGAAAGTCTCTCCCACGCAGCTGAACACACTCCCCCCCTGGGACTCACTGCCACTCCTGGAGGAAGCTCCCGTGAGCAGTGTGGGCCTTTGGCTCCCAAAGCCAAAGCAAAGGCCTTTTGGGGACTCCCTCTGTGGAGGAGAGATGTGTCACAGGCCACCTCTGGGGCTGAGCTCAGCAGGCTGCATGCATGGCAGGCCCAGCTGGGACTTCTGTCCTTGGCCATGCCGCATTTCACCTCCCATCTTAGTTAGACACAGTCTCCTCTCTGATACGAATGGAGCCCAGGAAGCTGGCCCACCCTGGGCACCAGCCCACCCCAACCTACGCTGCCTACTCCAGCCCAAACTGGCTGCTCCATGCCCTGGTCCCTGAAGTGTTCATGCTTTTCTCTTTTCTGACTGCACCACCCTCCTGAGCACCCCTACCTTCCTGAAGGCAGGAGCCGGGGGGCCCTGTTCTTATGGGCCCCTCCGTATGTTGCACTGGGCCAAGCATAACGGGGAAGGAGGTGGCCAATGAGTTTAATGTGATGTGGCGACACCCAGGGACATGCCCAGGGATGTTATGGGGAGGGAACAGGGGCATAAAAGCCCAGCTCATAGAGTGGAGCCCCAGAAAAGGAAGTCGGTCACATCATGGTTTCCCAGGGAGGGATGTGGGGAAGCAGGGGAGGCCCCCACGTCCCACCAGAGACGGAGACTAGACAGGCAGGCACTTGCACTAAACACTGGGGAAGGTTCCACAAATCCTGTGTGCTGAAGTGGCTGTTGGTTTCGCATTCACTCTGGACAGGGATTTAAATGTCCCCAGCCCTCGGAGCAATTCTGCAGTCATCAGCCCAGGCGCTAGTTACTTGGTGAAATAAAAGAGCAGTCGAGTCTCTCCCGAGGAAGATAATATCCTGTCACAGGCAGTATGATCTGTCGGCCATGTGACGGCCATTCCCTAATGTTTCCAAATAGACTTTTGAATAGACTCTTGTCTAGAAGAAAGCAAATTGCAAGGGCATTTTTGGCAGCCAAATAGAGAGAATGCATCAGTCTTTCTTCTTTGCAACTCTTGCCGCTGGGTCTGGCTCCGGGCACCGAGTAGGATTCATTCATCAGCTTGGGCCACTGATGAACACCATTTCCTGTGAAGAGAGCTCGTTGAATTAGTCAATTCTGCAAGATTCAGAATAAGCAGGCATGCCGGAGAGGCAGCCCTGGGGGAGGGGGAGGACCACTTGGAGAAGGGAGGTAACCGCAAAATGCAGCTCCAAAGACTGCGATCCGCGTTTGCAGGACTGGAGAAACAGGGCTCCGTTTCTCAGCGTTCGCATCCTCTGCGGAGCCACAAGAACAAGGAGTGGGAAGGAGCAAAGATGGTTATTCGTGATGATGACTAGTTAATCCCTCTAAGCGATCAAACCGTACTCTCCACAGCGCCCTCATCGATCCTGATGTTTACGAGCTTCTAATTTATACACACTCTTCTTTTCCCCTCAGTTTATGCTGATATTATGTTGCCAACTGTCATTTCCAATATCTTTTTTATTTTTCATTATCACCATTATAATGATTTACACCAGGAGCAATAGCACAAATGCCTAGTCAATTAGTCCCATGAGAAAAGTCTCTGAATCGTGTGTGCTTTTTTGGAAAAAAAAAAAAATCACTACATCAAAACCCACACCAGATTTTCTCAAAGCAAAGGTGCGCACGGGAAGGGAGGGAAATGGAAGGCTTGTTCTTTTAATATTGTTCATCTAAAACGGGCACTGCATACCGCCTTTCCAAGACGGGAGATTGCTTTTTGCGTAAGAAATTGTGCCCAGAAAAGGAATCAGTGGCATTTTTCTTGAAACCTACCACCAGAAAAGCATTTTGAACATTTGTCTTTTTAGGTCATGTATTAAGCCCTGTGATTATAGAATACGGCTTTCCCCAAAAATATATCTGTCCCCCGGGGACAGAATGCCTGGGAGTCAGAATGCCTCGGTCCCAGGGCTGCATCCAGGCCTGCAAGCTCGGCTGCACCTGTGGCTGGTGTCTCACTCAGATTTTAACCTGCATTCGAGTAGAGTCCTTTCCCACCTCCCCGTCTTGTCGGAAATGCAGATTCTGACTCAGTAGTGCCGGAGCAAGGCCTGACACTCTTCATTTCTAACAAGCACCCAGGTGATGCCGACGTTCCCGGCCCACAGACCACACTGTGAGCAGGGAGGACTTAGGCCACTGCCACCAGCCCTCGGCTTCCTTCTCTTCTTTTTCCTTGGTCATAAAATGCACTTTATAAAGTGCAGGGCCCGCGCTTGCCTGCCTACACGTCGGGATGTTGTGCAGCGAATGATGTGGTGGCTCTAAAAGAACCTTGCATGGTAAGAGCCCTTCCCAGAAGTCCCCTCACGCTCCACCCGCCCCGAGCCAACGCTGAAGCAGACAGTACAAACGCAGTCTTGGTAATCACGGGTCCCGTGTGGTACAGCAGAGCTCCAAGCCTATCTACTTCGCGTAACTGAAACTTTGTACCTTGTGACCGTCTCCTCCCCAGTTAAGTGCTCCCACTACAAAAGGGGGAAAAGGGGGGAAGCAGAGGACACTGTTGACCGAGTTGGATCCGTCTGTGGCAGTGATCGTGATGGTGGTTTATGGTTTCAGGTGTGGACACATCTCCAAACACGTAAGCTTGTATACGTAAAGTACATACAGCTTTTTGTTTGTTAATCATACCTCAATACAGCAGTTTAAAAAAAGAACAACCTTGTGAAGGGGAAGAACTGGGGCCCTGTAAGGCCTTAGGGCTGTTGTTATGGCCACTGCTGGACATTTAGCGCAGGGCTCCCCTCCCTACTCTCCCCGCAGGCCCGTCGCGCCCACTGCTGCCCAGGAAACTCAGGTCTGCTGGGCTGTGTTGCTCTCGGAGCTTTGGAGGGCTGAGAGCTGGGAAACGCGTGCAGGTTCAGCTGTGTTCTTTAAACAATAAACACAATACCCTAAAGCCCTTCGTTACAGAGACTGATGCCACGTGGGGTCCCGGGAGTGCAAGCAGAGATCAGAGGTCACCGTTCTGGTTTCTAATCGGATTTGTCGCATCCCTGATCCCCCTCCCCCGAGCCTGGAGGGCCTGGTGGAGGCTGCCTAGTTGGGTCCAGACCCTGGAGCCTGTAGCAGGTCTTGCTAGAACCTTCTGGCTGCTAAGCAGCAGGGCGGAGCTGAGCCACTCCAGCCGGGTGGCCCAGGCTGGGCGGTCTCCACACTGGCCCTTGCTGAATGGGGCCTGATGTCGAGGTGGCTGGTGATGACCGGGGACCGGGCTGGGGGTGTCACACAGGACGGTGGTTCCTCGCGGCTGGGCAACGTGAGGTGGAAGGGAAGGGCCCTTTCAGAGCAGAGGTGAAATGTGACAACAAAGACTGTTCAGTTCACCTGGGCCCTTGATATTTTAAGGAAATGAACTAAAAATAAAACCACACCTCAGCCTGCAGAGGGAGAGGAAGAAGGCTGGCATTAGCCTGTGATGCTCCAGGGCTTCCTTGGCTGTGCCGGCCCAGAGGATTTACGCACGGGCCTGGGGCCCAGGCTGGCACCTACACACAGCCCCCCACCACCCGCATGCTCACGTCTGCTTGGAGGTGCTGAACACCGGCACTCTCCCTGAGGAGCGCCCCACCTTCGGGGGCCGTGTGCAGGGCCAGGACAAGTGGCAGGCGGGTGAGGCGTATTTTCAGGAGCTGTCTCTTCCAGGCAGGGTAAATGGAGGGGCGCCCTGAGGCGGAGGGCTCCTTAAATCTCGGCCCCAGGCACCTCACTGTCCTCAGCCTAGTCCTGGCCCGTGCTCTGTGCTGGAAAGGGCCTGTCATTTTGGTCTCGTGGATGTTTCCACCCTCTCCGGGCGCCCAGCCCTGTGCTTGGTCAGCCACAGTGGAGGAAACGGAGGTAGAGAGGTGGCCCTGTCTTTAGGGACAAGATCAGAACTCACATGGGGAGTGGAGCATGCCCGTCTGCCATGGTGCTCATAGGCCTGGCGAGTCGGGCTTCTGTGAGTTCCGAGAAGAGAGGGCCTGTCAGAGAAGACCCCCTGCAGGAGGGGCCGGCGTGGGCCCACCACCAGCCTCAACCAGAAGCGAGTCTTCTGAGTCTGTGGGGGGTTGGGGGGTGTCACTGGGGCTAGACCACCCCAGGAAGCAGGGAGCATTTCCAAAGGGTATCCTTAGCCCCCAAGAACATCCATGCTACGTAGTGGCCAAGCCGGCTTCTCCAGAAGCACCCGGAGAGTTCCTTTGTGTTGCATCTACCAGGATGGTTTTCTGGCTGCTGTTTAGTATTTAGCTCCAGAAGGAAGGCTAAAAGATGCAGAGAGGGAAACTAAAATAATAAAGACAGGCACGGACTGTTCCAATCCACTTGGCAGCACGTCTCCCCCAAATGAGGCAATCATACATTTTCTGATCGGGACTGGACGGGCCGTGGCTCATTCCTCAGCCAGCCATCCCAGCTCCCCTGTCTGGGGGCAGCGCATGCTCCCTGCCTTCTTGTGGATTAATCACGCCTTCAGGGCCCTCACAGCTGGCCGCCCACTCCTTCGGCGTGTCTTAATGATAGGAACGAGGACAGGGTCATTAGCCACCTGTGATCCTGTGTAGTGTGTGCACACGGTGCATGTTAATGTGGGAGGGCCACCACCAGCATCCAGAACACACAACGTGTCACCGGACGCACCCCACTGCCATCCTGCTGGTGAGCAGGGACTCTCGGGCCAGTGCTGAGGGCTCCTGGACACATCCCTCCGTGCTCCGGCCCACGTAGACAACACAAACACACTGTGGCACACGGCGTCTTGATTATTTACTCATGAATTATTCACGGCGAGGATTTTCCAGGCAGATCTGGCAGCAGGCCTGCTGATCTGGTATCCAGCAAATGTCCGGGGGACCAAGCTCCCCACCAGCTGGTGAGAAATTACAGACACAGTCTGGGCACCGGGCTGAACCTGGGTGTCCACTGATTTCCTTCCTGCCGCATCCGTAGGCCTCGGTAGCCCTGGCCTTTCACCAGCCTGGGCCGTTATGGCCCCTGGGCTACAGGGAGAAGCCCTTCCATCAAGGCAGGCTGTGGGGCTGGGGATACACGGTCCCCTACGTCACGGATGTTTAGCGAGGATGCCCTTACCCCCCGCCAAGTCTATTGTCTCCCAGGGGCCCTGGGTGAGACCACCCTACCAGGTCCCGAGCCACCTAGCACAGAGGGCCTCAGTAGACATCAGACCACACACACAGCTTTGTATTCTCAGTCTCCTTGTCCTCATCCCAAAACCTGCCCGGTTCCTGTTGGGACATGAGGGTTCTAGGCACAGGCGGTGGGAGAACGCTTGGAAGGAGCTAGAAGTCAGCAGCTGAGGCTACTTCGTCGTCTTGGTTTGGAGCCTCATTAACACCTGACTCTCCCGCAAGGGAACTGGAAGAGCCTCTGGGTACAGGCTGTTCGCTCCCCTGCTCCTGCCTGTCCTCGGCGCCCTGGCCTCTAGCCACGCTGGCCACGACGAGGACTTGGCCCCACGTGCCAGCAGGATGGGAAGCCGCCGACTTCCCTCCACTTCTGATGACTGGGGAGCCCGAGGGGAAGTACATTGGTGCAGGCCCCAGGTGAGGCCTCTTTTGGGTGGAGGACACATTCTGGTGGGCAGGTGAGCCGTCTGGGGAGCCCTTCACTCTTTCCTAGGGGTGAGCGACAGAAGGAAAAGAGCTTTCTCAAGGGGACTGGGATGCTACTGGGCACACCCAAGCGGCGGCCCCTGCACCACCTCTGAGGGACGCGGAGTCGTGAGGCAGTTGGGCTGGATGGCTGTGGCTTCCCAGAGCTGGTCGGTGTGGCATTGCTGCTTTGGGGGATGCTAAGGGACTTTGTCCTTAGGTTTGGGGGTGCACCTGTGTGCATCAAGGCACCAGCGTGTGGTTCTGAACGGGGCGTGGGTTGCAGCAAGACCAGTGACTAGACATCCACGGAAGCGCTTCCTTGGGAGCGTGTCATGGCGGCGTGTTCATCCCACATTCCTCCGACTCTGTAAGGACTTCCTCCCCTCCCTCTCACGCTCCTTGGAGGAGAGGAGGTGCATCCGAAGAGAAGGAAACTGGGAGTCAGGAGGACGGAGCCGGCTTCCCGAGCTGTGTGCAGGGCCCGGCTCCGGCCTCCGTGGCCAGGTCTGGCGCTGGAAAGCACAGCCTGGGGGCTGCCCGGGGCTGCGGGAGGCAGTGGGCTGGCGTGACTGGCAGGCCCTGTGCCCGGGGCAGACTCCAGGCCAGCAAAACACAGGTTCTGCCTGCCCCTGGGGAGGGTGCAGCCTCCTTCCCTCCCAGCCGCATCTCCAGGACAGTGCAAAGGATGGTGCTGGGGGTGGAGAAACAGCTTTGCTGCACACAGGAGTCCAAGGGCCAGACCCATGTCCCGCAGGTGAAACGCCATCTCTGGGAGGCCTTTCACATCTAACCAGGACCTGCACCTGGGGGTGACCTGCCTCCACCCACGAATGCGGGATCTTCTAGACGCCAGGGCTTTTCTTCAGACATGTGCATGTAATTTGAATGGGTGCTGGCAAGACACTAACCCCACCCCGGTACCAGTCCTGGTGCCCTTGTAAATGGTCCCCTCTCGCACAGGAGAGGCTGCTGCTCAGACACCCTCTTGGCGCAGGGCCCCGTGCCAGGCTCAGCCAGTTCACAGGCAGCCTGCCAGGAAAGGTGCTCACCTTGACAAGGAAGCATTTCCGTGTGTTTTGTCTGTAATTGCCTGACCGGTCTCGTCTGCGGCACCTCGTCCATTCAGGGCCTCCTTCGCCGCCACAAGCACTTCCCGCTGCCTCCCCCAACACCACCCTGGGCACGCACACGTGTGTGTACACGGGACCTTTCTGGCACACTGGCGCGGTGCCCAGCAGGAAGTACTAAAGTTGCCGCCTCTGGCGCTGTGCCGCCACCTCCCTCGGGGTGAACTGTGCAACACCTTCCTTTCGTTCTGTTTGAAAGGGAAAATTAAATCGAGGGATGAAGTCTCACCCAAAGGAGGCTGGCATGCAAACAGTTGACCTTTGTTTTGAACACACGCAAGGAGGCTGCAACCAGATTGTGCGGCTCCGGCGCCAGGTCTCCATCTCCTCCCTGGCATTTTAAGGAGACTTAAAGAGCCGAGCCGCAGGCTGGGGGCGGTGGGGAGCGGTGGTAGAGGTGCAGGGGGCTGCAAAGCACAGGAGCTGTGATCAAGATGGGGCGCGGTGTGACCCAGCAGGGGGTCCCCGAGGCAGCAAGCCGTGAGGTTTTACGGGAAGCCCAGGAGAGCCCTTTTGACCTGTTCCCAAGCATGCTCGGCCCCCTCTAGGCGTGTGTCCGGGGTGCATGGTTGCCAGACACCCTCCGTGCCTCCCATCCTCACCAGCTGGAAGATGATTCCTTTGACAATGTGTGAGGTTGTGTTGTTTTGCAGGAATGTAGGGGCTGATTTGTTGTATCTGTCAGGCCAGGCTAGGCTGTGCGTAGGTAACAAATAGACTGCCAATCTCAGTGCCTTATCACAACAAAGATTTATGTCCCAGTCATGCAGAGTCCCATGTGGGTAGAGAAACCCTCTTCCATCTAGGAGATGTGGTCTCCGCAGTTGCCGTGGCGGGCAAAGGGAAGTGAGTTTCATAGAAGGTGTTTGTAAAGGGCCAGGCCTGGAAGCCGTCTCCAGCCCCTGCCCACCCGTCCTATCTGCCAGGGTCCAGACACAGGATCCCAAGCTAACTGCAACGGCGGCTGCGAGAGTTCGCCTTTGTGCTCCGAAAGAGGACACAGTATGGCGAATATATAATGTCATCTCTGCCATATTTAGGATCCTACTAGGGTCGCAGTGTTCCCTGAGGCAGTGATGATTAGCAAGGGCCCTGCCTTGGCAGGTGAATCATGAGAAATACTAGTCTTCTACGCTATAAGGTCCAGCTGCCCCTGGACCTGCAGAAATTCTCCTTTCAGAGCTGCCCTTGGAGGCTGAAGGGCTGATTTACTAGAAAGGTAGGACATTTTCTTACCATTTCCAACAAATCTCCCGAACTACCTGCAACTACACCCGGCTCTCCGCTCTCTCTACCACTAACAGCAAACAGTGCCCCACCACTGTCAAAGGCCAATCCCTCCCTTGGACTTTGCACCTCATCCCCTGTCGCCCCTTTAGCAAGGATTGTATTCGTATAATCCCAGCACACCATGCTGCATCACTGAGCCCTCTCCAGCGCCTACATAGAATTTCCAGTTAGAAGACTCAAGGTTTCTGTGCCGGAGATTTTCCCTTCACACAAATACGTTTGTCTTTTCTAGAAATGTTCAGTAATTAAGAAAAAATAAGCATTTGTTCATCCATTCAGCACGCATGAAGTGAACACCCTTCTATGCCAGACGCTGTGCTGGGTGCTGGGGTTACAAAATAATAAGGACACTGACCCCGTTTTCAAGTTCGGAGACAGACGGCAGCCGTGGGTGCTGGGACGGCAGTGGGTGCGGGATGCTTGGGGTCTCCGTCGCCTCACGGGGAGGGGGCAGGGTCCGTGCAGCCTCCGGCAGAGTCAGTGCCTTGGCCAAGAGGGGGTCGGAGACTGTTCCTGGCAAAGGGGCGGCGCGGGCTTGGGCCCCAACCTGAGAGAGGACGTGAGGCTTCAGCAGCCATAAGGCATTTGGAACGCCCAGGCACCGCCTCTCGTATGGAACAAGTGAGAGGGGGTGCTGGAAAAATGAGCCAGCCCAGACCCTGCAGGGCCACCTGAAAGAGTCCGAACCTTGTTCTGAAGGATGAGGTTTAAAGCAGGAAAGTAAAGTATCGTGATCAGATTTGTGCTTCAAAAAAAAAATCATACGGGCAGCTGGGTGGAGAATGAGTTAGAAGGGCAAGATTGGGGGCAGGCAGACTAGGTGAAATACCACGTGGGAGACGTGACTCAAGGTCGAGGCTGCAGATGGAGGGGGGCAGAGGGATCTGGGACCCCGCTGTGGAATAGGGGAGTGGGCATGGGGAAATAGAGGTGGCTTCCTCTGAGAGAGGGAATTCCTGGGGAGGGGTGTTTGCACAGAAGTTAATTGAGGGACGTGCGGCGGGCGTTTAGGTACCTAGGGAGCAGCCAGGTGAAGGCTTGTGCAGCAGGCTGCAGGACAGTGGGCGGTGCTTAGGGGAGAGGAGAGCTAGAAATGTGCCCTGGGTGACATCAGGAAGAGATGATGACCAGACCAGCCAGGAAGCCCACCCGGGGAGCATGCATCGGGAGAGACGTCTAGGAGGGAATACGGAACCACAGAGCCCAGCTTTTGCAAAGGAGGCTGAGCAGGGGTAGCAGAGAAGTAGGAGGAAGGCCGGGAGCAAGGGTGGAGCCTCAGAACCCCAAGGAGGGTTCCAGAAAAAGAGGGAAGTCAAGAAGGACAAAGGCATAAATACCCCATGGGATTTAACAAGCAGGTCATTCACAGAGTGGCTGGATCAAAAGGCAGGTTGGAGCAGGTGACAGAGCGACCAGGAGGAGGAAACCTGGAGCCAAGTTCAGAGACTCAAGAACCTCAGTCAAAAAAGTTTACAAGAGGCGATCAAAGGGGAAACTGATTTTTATTTTTTAATTTTTACATTAACCATTTAATATTGAATAGATGATTGTTAAAAAAGAATTTTTGTGACATTGTGTAAGCCAGGAAGTGGGATGACGAAATAAGCAGTGAAGCCACATCCAACCGAAGAGGTTGCAGTTCTGCTTTGGATGGGCCTGCAGGCTCGGCCCAGGCTGCTAGTTGAGCTCAGGTCTCCTCCAAGTCCTGGCAGAGGGGACAGTGGCCACCAGGGCAGAAGCCACCTGCAAAATAGAACATGGGTAACAGGCTGCTTGGGTTGGGCACAGGCTCTGGCTCCATGGCACTAAAAGTTGGCAACTAGGTCTGGATGTAAAAGCCAGAGTAGGATCAGGCTTTGCAGATATTTTAAAAATAAAGTGGCCTGTCCATCCACTGGTCAGCAGTCAGAGCCTGTCCCCAGGGCTGAGCTGGACTGGTGGGATAGGAAGAGGAGCCAGGAGCCGGGGCCTCCAGGGGCTCATACCCCAGACTGGAGGCCGTTGGAGAATGGAAAAGGGTCAAAGGAAACAAAGTTGTGCCTGAGCCGTGGCCAGGGATGTGGGTGCGATGGGCAGGGCAGACCCCACCCGCCTGTGCCCTGGCATCGCCACAGCCTCTCACCTCTGTCTCTGCCTCTCCACGGCCTCTGCCATGAGACAGCCTCCCCTCCGTCTCCACAGCCTTCCTGACCGAGGGTAACCCTGGGCCGGGCCGGGCACACAGCCAGGCGAGTCATGGTAATGCGGAGCAAAATGCAATCTTCGGTGATTCAGAAGGCCCTTGAGAATATCATGGTGTGTCTGGGTCTCCATGACAACACTGAAGGGCCTTCTGTTCAGAGACACAGCAAAGCCGTGTGGGAGCTGGTCTGGCTAACAGAGGCCAAGGTGCTCGGGGGTCTCTGGCGCCCGCGGCCTGAGCACAGGGTTGCGAAGGAGAACTCAGCTTCTGGAGGCTAACACCTTCCCAGACTGGCGTCCGCTGTTAGCTAGGGTCTGAAGGCGGAGGTCCCGGCCTCTTGATCACTTGTAGTTCTCTGGCCTCGGGGGATCACTTCTGCTCAGTGAGTTTCCTCGTCCATAAGTCGGGGACGGTCCGTGCCCTGCCACCTCACAGGCTACTGTAAGGCGGAAATGAGATTTTGTAAAGGGCTTTGTCTACTGGAAAGTGAGTCCGCAGATGTGGGTGATACTGCCCTATCACATGGTCAAGGAAAACATGGTCTGAGGCATCCACAGGGTCTTTTTTCACAGTGGGGGTGGGAGGGGGAAAAAATCCCAGGCATAATTAAAATGTGCACATCTGTCATCCATGTCACTCAGGGCAGTGTGATGTGGCCAAAAAAAAGCATCACTTTAAACTGTGACTGGGTTCAAATCCTGCCTGCTCCACTTTGCCACGTGGCCCTGGAAAAATCACTCATTTCTTGTCTGTGAAGTGGGGCTAATTAATGATCCACGCGCCGTGGGCTTGCCGCCACTCTGAAATGAGCCAACGTTCGAAAGCCCGTTATTGGACCCAGAGAAGGGGCCTAATGGGTGCTACCAGTTGTCGCTGCCTCCTTGCATCCTAGTGGGGCTGCGGTTTGTCTACATCGCCCTCCTCTCTGTTCTGTGCCAGCAGGTCCGGCCTCTGATTCCCTGCGAGAAGCCGCCTCGGCCCACCGAGATGTCCCGGCACCACAGCCGCTTCGAAAGAGATTACCGGGTGGGCTGGGACCGCCGAGAGTGGAGCGTCAACGGGACGCATGGGACCACCAGCATCTGCAGTGTCACCTCGGGGGCTGGCAGTGGCACAGCCAGCAGCCTCAGTGCCCGGCCTGGCCTCCTACCGCTGCCCGTGGTGCCCTCTCGGCTGCCCACGCCTGCCACGGCCCCCGCTCCCTGCACCACCGGCAGCAGTGAGGCCATCACCAGCCTCGTGGCCAGCTCTGCCTCTGCAGTCACCACCAAGGTAAGACCTGGTGTCCTCCCTGAGCAGCAGCCGGGCAGAGGGGGCCCTGCCTCCCTGCAGGCCAGGCCAGCCTTGGCGGCTCCTGCAGAGCCGGCAGCCTCACTCTGCGTCCTCCAGAGTCTTGGCTTCCCCGGAGCTGGGCCCAACAACCATTTCTGAGCGTTACCAGGGCTTTTATTTTCCAAAAAGGCTCTCTTTGTCACTAACTTGCAGGAAGACAAAGTAGGTACGGAGGCCACTCATTGTCCTATGCCATGTGGATTAAATGTTATTTAATGAGGGAAGTAACAGTGGGATTCCAAGGTGGCAATACAGGTGTCCTAAATAGGTAAACTGAGACAGAGCAAGTACCCCTGGGGGCACTAGTGACTTGGCTTTGCAAGAGGGTACTGACAGCAGTAAGAGTCATAAAGGGTCCTAACCCTGCCATTCATGAACCACAGGCCGAGTATTCTCACATCCTTTGTCTCTTATAGAAGAGGCGGCTCCAGCCTTGGCAATGGCAGCAGAAGCCGGTCTGTGTTGCTAAATGGAATGTGGAAATGCATGTCGCCAAGGCTCTTGCCTGGCCTCAAGCATAGCTGGTCCCCCTCAAGCTGGCTGCTCAGAGCCCCTCCGGCAGCCTGAGCCTGGAGGGACGGCCCATGGCTGTGGCAGGAAGCCATTCACCCCACCCCACCCGCTCACTCACACAGGGGCTCCGCAGGCCGCCTTTGCCTCCGCCAGCCATTCAGAGCCGCCTCCCGGGAGCCCTTCCAGGCGTGCATGCGTGTGCATGTGCATGTGTGCGTGTGAGTGTGTGTGTGTCTAGTCCTTTCTTTCCCTGCTTTCATAAAAGTTGCCGGAGAAGTTAAAGGCAGGGAGCCCCGGCCCGGCCATTGTAAGGCGGCCGTGGTGTTGGAAGGACGCGCTCCAGGTGTGCTGCGCCTTTGTCTCTGTGATTTTCAAAACTCCCTTTCAGGCTGGCTTCCCATTAATAACTGTGAGTGCTGCCGGCCACAGAGCCGGCGGAGGCCGAGACAATGGAGCTATTGGAGGCCGGCTCCGAGCACACTAACATCTTGCTGCAGTGCCGTATTGATTTTATTTTTCCTGTTATGAAAACACCACCCCACTGAGGCCGGGAGGGAAGGAATGTTGGACAGGGGAGAGGAGACGGAGGATTATCTGGGCATGCTGCCCCTGATCGGCCAAACACTTTCCTCCCCTGGACACCAGCCCCGAGCACTGCTCCGACGCGGTGACCTCTGCCCGGTGGAGCCAGCCGCCAGCCCCGCGGCCACATCTGGCAGGCGCTCTGCAAGGCCAGCTGTTGGCCATATGGAGAATGGCAGCCCCGGAGCTGACTGCTGGGGGCACCAGGTGGGAGGGAGCCGCTGGGCCCGGGAGGCCCACTTGAAGGTGTGTGTCCTTTCAAGGATGGCTGCCTTTTTCGGGATGGCGTCAGGCTGCCCCTGGGGGCAAGGGTTTGGGCTCTGCCTGGAAAGAGAAGTGGCGGGACTCGGTGCTGGTGGCTCTCCCGCAAGGCTGGGCTGCCCACAGAGCTCCTGCTCTGCTCCAAAGCAGCTCAATATTCACCATCCCTGGCTGGTCTGGCCCCAAACCACAGCCACATGGGAGGAAAGGAACCCAGCCTCAGACAGAAAACAACAGCTGGGGCAAGGACTGGGCTGGGAGGGGGCGAAAGTTCATGCCTACGAGGACAGCCAGCTCCTTGGTGGGTGACAACAGAGGAAGTAAATTCCATTTCCAGCCCAGTCTCTGACCTGTGGGGCTTGTTTGATCACCCTGCCGACGCCCTCAGTCCTCGGGGAGCTCAGGAGCACTGGGTGTGCAGGGGAAGGAGGACACTGCGGCCTCCATCCAGGGCGCCGCCCTCCGATCAGGGCTGTGGCACCATCTTCCTAGTCTGGTCTGGCTGCTGCCCACCCTGAGGCCTGCCCCCCAGCCCAGCTGTCTGACCCGGTGCTAAGACCACATCAATTGACAGGTGTCTGTGGCTTCTCTGGTCAACAGTCCGAGTCTTTACTGAGCAGCCCAGGGCTGGCTCTCGCTCTCAGGGAACCTGCGGGCCAGTGCATAATGAATCTGTGGCCTGGACAGTGTGACCAAATGATCCAAGAATGTCTCTCCCACTGAAGTTGTTGGCGGATGAGGCTTAGTGGAGTGGATGGAGCCAGACTTTGGAGACAGATTGCCTGGATTTGAATTCCACCATACCGCTTACTAGCTGAATGACTCCGGACAAGTTACCTAACCTCTCTGTGCTTCATTTCCGTAAAATGGGAACAGGTAGTTGTGCCTGCCTGCTGGAGTTGTGGTGAGGGCTGTGTGAGTTAAAACCTGTGTCAAATGCTCAGAATAGACCAGAACCTGGCACGTGGCAGTCCTGTGTCGGTGCTGTCATCGCCCCATCACCCTTGTCACCGAGGCCTAGGGGACAAGGCTATACCCCTGTAAGGAAAGGTGCTCATTTCCGACCTGACCAAGAGGAAGAGAAAAGGCAAGTCTTCAGATAAGAGACAGCAGCTGGCCCCAGGCAGGTAAGGGAAGGAAGCCGTGTTTGAGTGACTCGGGCGCAAGAAGACCTGCAGGCAAGAGGGAGCCGGCGGGCCCCAAATAGAATTGGCAGCCAGGTGGTGGAGGGAAGTGATTTTAAAGCTTTTTTCAGCCTTGGCCTTTTCCTTAAAAGAAAGCTCAGTGTGTAAACAGAGCTGAGGCCCCCTCTGGCGGAAGGTGGGTGGGTGAGGGAGCTGTATAGACTCCAGGAGCAGAGCTGTGTGTCCCTGCTCACCGGACTGTGGTCAAGGCTGCTTAACTGTATCAGCCAGACTCCGTGGGGAAGGGTCTAGCGCCACGCATGGGCTGGAGCCACCCCTGGAGACTCAGGGAAAGGAAGGGGGGTTGGGAGCAAGTGTCAGCGCTGTCAGGCCTTAGTGACCCCTTGGCTGGGCATGGAGCAGGGTGGACATCACATGCTCTGGGGGCTGGGCAACCCCCTCCCACCGCATCCCATGCCACCACCCTGCCCCGCCCAGCCCCGTGGGCCTGGACACCAGTCATTCCTGGCACTGGGGCCTGCCAGCTTGGTCCCAGCTCCTCGGGGTGGAGAGCCTGGCTGTGCTGCCAGCGGCTGGTCAGAGAGGTGATGACAATTCTTTCTGTCACCGCTGCCTTCAGGCCTGAGTTGCTTTTTCTGTTTCTTCATTTGTCTGTGGCCTGCAGATTCCTTGCGCGATTTGATGAAAGGCTAGTTGGACAAGTGCAGACTCCTGAGCCCGGGAGGACCAGGAGGGCCTAGTGGGCTACCCCACCCCCAACACACACAGACACTGCTCAGACCAATAAACTGCTTCCCTGGGGCCTGGATCGGCTTGCAAACCTTGGAACAAGTCCCAAAGCCCCAGTGGAGCAGAGCGACCATGCTGTCCGGCTCCCTCCTTTTGCAGGTCAGAATAGTGAGGCCCAAGGAAAATGCAACTTGCGGAGGTCACCTAGCAAATTAGAATCAGAACCAGCCTGGGCCAGCTCCTCTCCCCACCCCAGGCTGCTGGCAGAATGCATTCACCATGGTAACCATGATTGCCGCATTGTTATGGTAACTTTTCCATCTTCTCATCCACCTAGCTGATAGCAAACAAGGGATTTCAGGCCAGAAAATGGGCTGTTTCCCTCCTGTGGTCTATAGGTGGGGAAATTTCAGCCACAGGTTGTGTGGAGTCAGCATTTCTCAGCTGGGGAGAGCGTCAAGCTCTTGAGTGGGACAGAAGTGGGATTGAATCCTAGCTCCGCCGCTTACAAGCTGAGTATGTCTCTGTGCCTCAGTGTCTTTGGCTATAAACTGGGAATAATAATAGTATCTTCCTCAGAGGGATGTTGCGTGGATTAGTTAACTTGATATGTGTAGAAACGCTTAAAACACTACCACCATCTGGCAAGCGCTCATCAAAAGTTAATTTTAGAAAGTTAAACCAGAGATTGGGTCTACCCAGGTATCCATATATCTGGGGGGAAACCTGTCCCCCTGGTGGGTGGTGCTGGTGGCTGAAGAAAGGCTCACCGGACTGTCCCCAGCCCAGCTGGTGCAGCGCGAGGTGAGCGCCCGTGCCTGGCCCGCCGCGGGCTGTCCGGGCTCCAGATGGAGGAGGCCCCAGGCGAGGGTGCTGCTGAGGCTTGTCTGTGGGCCTGCAGGGAAGCCCCAGTGCCCCGCGTCGCTGCTGCATGAAATTTAAATTATTCTCAGCAAACCTACTTGACAGATGAAACAGAAAAGGGACGGCTTCATAAAATGCAATTTTGTTCCTGAAAGAGTGGACTCTGCAGAATCCTGGCTGATGTCTGTGAGATGTACCGGGGGCTCTTTCCCTCGTGCTCAGGAGCACTCACGCTGAAACACTTCCATCGTTCTTCGGAGCTAAGCCCTCGGAAATAAATCTGGCTGGGAAGCCGGGTGACTTTGCCTGTGTCGCAGGCCCCGGGAGAACCAGAAGGGGCCATGAAATCCGCAAGATCCATCCTCAGAGCTCCAAACCCCCGGGGGGGTTGACATTTACAAGCATTTGGGGCTGTCAGAGTGGATATGCGTCATCCTACAGGTGACCCCAGAGGTGATGTCTTCCCATGCACCCCAGTGTCCGCGGAGAAATGCTCCTCTTGGGGGAGATGATCTGGGATTTCTGCGGGGATCATGTGAACGATCTCAAGGCCCTCCCGCCACGCGGTTCCGGGGTCCATGAGTGGATAAAGGATGCTTTTGCGCAGCCCTCCCATTTCTCTTGTCTTCACATTGAAAATCAAAGGCTGCTGAGCAGGCTCAGTTGGGAGAACCATTCAAGGCCCTTTTGTAGTGGATTTCCAGACTGCAAGTGATTTTATCCAGAAGACTGTTGCTTGCTCCATGAATGAGAATTTGTGATTTCCCTTGTGGTAAATTATCTGGGACCAATAATGCATTGTGAGACAACCTGTGCATGTTAGTACTTAGCCAGTGGGTTTTGCCCGCACTTTAAGTTGCAGTTACAGTTTGGATTGTGTATTAACTGACTTAAAACCCACGTGTCAGTCACAAAGCGTGCACAAAATTGAAAAATGTCATGATTTCCAAATGACCCTTTTCAAAGCCTACAGCTTGGGGGGGTTATACCTGAGTACCCTGAACTTAAATTTCTGGCTAAGGGGGCAAAAAGAGGGGAGAAGATTATGTATTTTGCCACGTTTGTAAGAGATGAGCCATAGTCTGGGCAGAACATCCATACGTGGATTCCAAAGTAAAGACATCGGAGGACATTGTTGACTGGAGCCAGTGAGGCATATAAGTTAGCTTTTGCTGCTTGACAATCACCCCAAAACCTAGTAGCTTGAAGCCATAACAATTCTGTGGGTTGGCTGGTCAGTTCTGGGCTGGGCTCTGTCATTTGTCTGTGGTCAGCTATAGGTTGGCTAATGGCTTGATAGTCAAGGATGGTCTCACATATCTGTGGTTGGCCAACTGTTGGCCAGGGTTGCCTCTGTCCTCTGTGTGGTCTGTTATCCTCCTTCCAGCTAGCTCAGGCTCCTTCACATGGCGGACTCCAGGTACCAAGAGAGGAGGGTAGCAAGAGAGGAGGGTCAATGCACAAGTGCTTTTTTAACCTCTGCCTGAGGCACATTTGCTAAAATCCCATTAGCCAAAGCAAGAGGGATGGCCAAGCCAGATTCAAGGAGTGAGCAAAGAGACCCTACCTCTTGATGCAACACCACATTGCAAAGGGGCGGGTATCTAAGGAAGGGAAGAACTGTGGCCCTTTTGCAATATACTCCCCAATGTTTCCAGAATGTTTGTGTAGACAGCCATTCACCCTCCAGCTCTGGCCAAGGCTCACGTGCCTCAGGCGGAAAGGATGGGTTAGCCCATCTCTCTCACACGTTAGTGTGGTACCCTGTGGCCCCCACACACCTGTGCTGCACACATCCCGTCCACACAAAGCCCCGGCTGGTGAGGTTTAAAAGACATCCAGCAAGGATTGCATTGGCTAAGGAGCCGGCTGTCCAGCTGGCCCCGGGGACCCTCAGTCCTGAAGCTCCAACACTTGATCCTGTCACTGCCCCAGAGTGGGTGGGGCTGGGACACTGCTGTCCCTGGGACATGCACAAGGACAGGTGCTAACCTCCTGGTTTTGAATTTAAAAATCACCCCAAGGAGACCACCTTTGTGGACTTTAACCAGTGAATTTCTCTCTGTGACAATCCACATGAGAAAGCAAATTCCGAGGAAAAGACTTTCCGATGCATCTGAAATCGGGAAAGGGAGCCAGTCACGTGCCGCAGATGCGGACAGCCCGCTGCTTCTTTCTCCCCAGCGGGATAAATCCTGTGCACTTCCCAAAAAGCCCTTAGAAGGGCCTCTTCTTAAATTAAATTAGTTTTTTGCAAATAGCATCATTAAAGATGAACATAAATCTACTTCTTATTCAGTTTTAATGGTTTTCCCTCTTTTGTTTAATTACTCATGTTGCAATTAAACAATTTCTTTTTCCATGAGAAAGGACAGTATTTTAGCTACATTATGGGTTAAATAGGCTTTGGAGAACTAGCCTAGGCATCTCATCACCATTTATAACATTGTTTTTTATAGGGAAAGTATGTTCCAAACTCTAAACAGCCAAATTACAAATGAACTTTCAGAACCCAGCCCATTTGTTAACTGGGAAGTGTCTGTAATGCTAAAAATAACTCAGGGAAATAAACGTAAAAAGGAGAGCTTAATGCATCTCAGTATCATTTTTCCACCGTCAGCCCTACAGAGTTAATTTCACCGAGGGAATGTCCTCCAAACCCACACTGACGCTACCCTCGTTCCTCTCACTGTCACCACACGGCCAGCCACACTGGCCTGCGCCCTCCGAAAGCACAAGCCACTGAGAAGAGGCCCCGCACAGGTCCCTGCCGCAGGGAGCTGATGTAACTTAGCGGATTACCAATCAGTTTCAACACTCCATTTGCTGCCCTAAAAGGAAGGTTTAGCAGAATTCCGTGTGCTGCTCCGACTGCAGTCTCAACTAGTCGTGGCATATTAATTTGCATTGTGAATTTGCCTCTCTAGAACCCGTAGGCAAGAAACGTCATTTTCCTCTGGTAAATAAACAGCCCTAAGATCTCCGCAGAGCGTGTGGGCAGGGCGTCCGCGTGCGCTCAGAGACCGCTGTGGCATGCCCGTCCCGCTGATGGGGTAGAACTCTGCTTGCCCCGCTCCCCCTGCTCTGCTTCCTGGAGAAGGCAGGTGCACATTGTGTCCTCTCCAGGCACCACAAGAAGGAGTCCTGGGGAGCTGGGGTGGAGCGAGGCACAGCCAAGGCCAGCCGTCTGCCCTCTCTGCCTTGACTCAAACTGCCGGCCGATGTTTGCCACCGTTCCTTCTGTCGGCCACAGACACCCGTCTTTGCCAGAGCTGTTCCTGAGGCCCAAGTGTCTTAGGTTAACTTTGCTGTCCCCGTCCCCTACTCCTGCCCTCTTTTTTCCTTAGAGGGCCACCAGGATTCCCCCTTGGCCCCTTCCTGGGCTGCCAGCAAGTGCTACTTGGGGACTCAACACCTGGCCTCCCCCTTGCCTAAAGAGGCTCCTGGGCTGGGGCAGAGAAGGCGGGAACCATGGTGGGAGGATCCTAATCGCTCATTCTTTCAGATTTCACTGCTGTATTTTGAAAACATGGATTCGAATGACTGAGAGGGGCTGTTCTGGGGCAGGGAGGACAAACCCGTGAGCCCAGCCTCCTGGATGGCCACAGCCTCAGGAACGAGCAAGTCGGCTCTGTCTCCACTGGTGGGAGGTGTGGGCCAGGGCCTCCCACTGGATGACGTCTCCTTTGTCAGGCATGGATCTGCCCAACTCTCAGTACCTGGGCCAGCCCTGGGCCATGGCCCTGGCATCTCTGTGCTCATCTTTGCAATTCCAGAACAGCGTCTGTCTGGAGGTTACTCTGGGGAGGCTTCTCTGGCTAGTCAAGGGGACCCTCTGAGCATAGGATGGTCTTTCACAGATTACAACAAACCCAACCAAGGGCCAGGCTGACATGATGCAGATTGAACATGATGCAGATTCTTGATCTACTACTTAAAGACTCCCTGCTTCAGGTCAGAAGTGGCCCTCAGGCTGGCAGATGGGGGTGGAGGGTGGGTAGGAACAGGGAGGTGGGGTAGGAACAGGGAGGTGGGGTAGGAACAGGGAGGTAGGATGTCCGCGCCCAGGGGAGAGCAGGAGAACTCACCAGCCTGAGAGAGTGACCCCTGGTCTGTAGCAGGTGTTGCTGCCTGTCTGCCCAACACCCATTTTCTCTCCCTCCTCCTCCCCAGTGGAGCCCAGGTCTGTTCAGGCACCCACCACCTCGCATGCTTTGATGAAGGCGACCCCCAGCCCTAAGCCAGGCGCAAGGATCCCATTCCCCTTCCCAACGATGAGTTAGGAAAGGGTCATGGGACCAGTTCTGGCTGATGGAATGTGATAGTAGTCCTGCCTGGGGCTTCTGGGAAAGGTTTTCTTGTTTTTAAGGAAGAATCACAAGAAAAAAGTCATCCTTCTTCCTCTGGACATTGTCCTGTCTGGACACGATGGCTTGAACTGCTATAACCATCATGCTACGAGCCTGAGGATGAAGCCAACACACAAGGAGTGGAAATAACAAGAGAGTTCCAGATCCACAGAACCAGAGCCCTAATGCTGCATCCTTCTGGGCCTCTCGTTGTGTGAGCTAATACATTTCCTGGTGGTGTAGAAAATAAATACAAACAACCGCCTGCATCGCATGGACGGCTCCCAAGCAACAGCCGTGGACCCCTCCTTCTGTTTCCAGAGCTCCTGGCACATTGGTTTGCTGAAAACAGCTGCAGTGACCTTTGTGTGTACCCTCTTCCTATTATTCATTCATCCTGGCACTTGCTGCTGCGTACACGGACTCTGCTATCTGTTGCTTCCCTGAATGTCAACACCAGGACATAGCTTACTGCCGTCACACTCCTGCATGTCCGTGAGTGCGTTTCTGTCTGAGAGAAATCCACCAGCACACTGGCTACCTGAGCCGTGAGGTTACTAGAGAGCTTCACCCCACTGCCTACTTTAGCCAACCTGCAATTCCCTAACCAAAGATATGACAGTCTCTCATACCCCAGGGCCTTTGCACTTGCCATTGCTTCTTTCTAGAATTTTTAGTCCCTTTCTTGTCTGCCCAGAAAAACTCCTATTCATCCTACAACTGACAGCCTAAATGCTACCACCTCTGTGGTGGGAAAAAATAATTTTTTGCTGTTATTTCTCTTGTTCTCCTAGCACTTTTGTTTATATCCCTATTATAATCCCTGTAATATTATATGGTACTTACCTATGCATTCATTTATCCCCTTAGTAGGCAGTGAGCTCTGTTAAGAGTAAGCTCCACTGAGGCCCAGCATACAGAGTTTCTCGATACGTGTTTGAGAACAAGAATGAATGGATTTATACTTGTGAATATTTATTCGTGTATTTAGCCCCCGTGGCTGAGTTGGGGAAGATGGATCCTTTGACATCGTCTCTACTTACCTACTGACTGAGGGGGGAGCAGCTGCCAGAGACGGAGCCATTTCCGAGGGGCCCACGGAGAAGACGGGCCCTGTGCCCAGGGCATGAGGCGATGTTGGCAGACAGATCGCACGTCACCAAGCCTTTGTTTAGGTCCTGTGCCCCTTCCGAGTCTCTAGCATTCGGAGTCACAGTATCACAACCTTCTCCTTCAAGTAGTCACGTTTTCTCAGGCTTTTTCTCCTTCTCGCCTGTCATTCTCTGCAGCTTTTTGCATTTCTTTATTTTATTTAAGGCACTCGTGTGGTAATTACTTTGTTCCAGGCACTGTTCTAAGTACTTTGCCAACTCTAACTTCTTTAATCCTCATTATAACTCTCTGAGGTGATTTTTAGTACCACTACTTCGACATGAGGAGACTAAGTAGCTGCCCGAGCCCCTCGGCAGGGCTGGAAGCCGTCCCTGGGCGGCCTCGCTGCAGAGTGTGGGCATCAGAGCTCTGCAGAGGCCCGGCCCAGGGCCACCTCGGTCAAACCTGTTGAAGGAGCAACTGGATGAACAAACGGTCGCGGAACACCATTCCCCAGTGCTAGTGACGCCACCTAAAGGTGTGTCTCAGGCTCCCCGCAAGAGCAGTCTTGCTCATCAGCGGCTTGAAACGACCAACAAACGTCAGGACCAGAAGGCGTGTGTGACGACGTGGTGCAGCCCCGCACCCATGGATACCGGCTGTAGTTCTCTTCATTTTCTGTTGATCAGGCGACATTTTTACCTTAACAGCCAAGCCAGGTGGGAGGACGAAGGCGCAGACTGCCTAGGTGCAGGTTGCTTGGGGACCGTTGAGCCTTGGAGACGCAGCCATTGTCTCTCTCTGAGGGTTTCTTGTTTTTCTCCAAGGCGGAGCGCGTGGCTGGGGTTTCCGCTGCGGCGATTGCTTTCAGCCCGCTTGGCTCGGTGCCATCCCAGAAGGGCAGCCTCAGTCATCCGTGTCCACAGGTGTTGCCAGGGTGGGCTTGGAGATACCCACGTGCAGGGGGAAGGTCCCTCTTGCTTGTCCCTCAGCGGCTCTCCGAGGATGTGAACCTGGGCTGGGAAGTGGAGACGCGGCAGAATCACTGGCAGGCCACGTGTGTATGTCGGGGACAGAGCAGCGGTGATTTGCCACCGTCTTCCCTGAGTGCTCAGCACTGCTTTGGAGGGGCAGAGAGGAGGAGGAGAAGGTCACCGTGGTTGTGGCTTTTGTCTCCAGGCCTCTCTACGGGGACTTCCCTGGGATGGGGGAGGAGAGGCCCTGTTTAAGGAGGCCGCTTGGGGGGTGGTGAAAAACACACCAGGCCGGGATGAGGAGACCACGTTCCAGGCCCATCTCCACCCTTGACTGGCCAAGAGACTGTGAGGCAGCTCCCTGAGACTCAGTTTCCTCACCCATAAGCTGGGCACAAGAATGCCCACTTCACTGGGCTACTGTGAGGCCTAAATGAATAGCCAGGCAGAAGCGCTTTATAAAAATGATCGCCCTTATTCATAGAAACAGAATGAAGATTAGAGGATACCAGGGGCCGGAGTGAGGCAGGGAGGATGGGGAGTCATTGCTTAATGGGTAGAGTTTCTGTCTGGGGCGATGAAAAGGATTTGGAAATAGACGGTGGTGATGGGTGTCGACATTGTGACTGTGGTGAATGCCACTGCACGCTTGAAAATGGTGGAAATGGCAAATTTCGTGTTAGTATATTTTACCACCGTGAAAAAAAATAAAACTCAAAAATAAATAAATGCCCCGCCATGGAAAGAGAGAGAAGTCGTACCTGTGCGTAAATTCAAGGACAGTGGCAGCACCAAGTCATTCCTTCAGAGAGATGGGATGTCAGTCTCAGTGAGGGGAACGGAAGCCACCAAGTGATGGCACTTCTCACAGACAGCGTGTGCTTGACTGGAGCAGAACCCCGGTCAGGGCTCACAGGTGGCCTGACCGCGGCACGAGAGCTCTTGGCGCTCCCTTTAGCTCCTCTCCGACGGCAGCCGCCCTGCAGGCCCCGGGCTGCCTGGCCGCAAGGTCACTGCCAAGCACGGTGGGAAGGCCAGGCCCTTGAGAAGGAGGGTTCCGGTGGGTGCCAGAGCCACCGAGTGGTGTTTCTGTGGCCGGTTTCTCCGGCACCCCCAAGAGTGGGGCTGAAGATGAGGCCTCAGCCGCGCTGTGTTCACGGGTGGGTCACACATCTCTCCAGCACCCAGGGTAGAAGTGCGGACCTCCCGGCACGAGTGTGTGCTTTAATCCCAAGCACTCAAGTCAGGACGGCTCAGCAGCCGGGGCCCGGGATGTGTCATTAGGGTTGCTGCTAACATCACCATCGTCATTGGCACCATCACTCATATTTATTGAGTGCTCACCATGAACCAGCCACTCCACGTGTTTTTGCCCGTGTTAACCCACGTCATCCTCACAATTGCATGAGGTCGGAGCCATGACCATCCTCCTTATATAACCGCGGGAGGCTGTGTCATGCCTGGGGTCACATCTCTCCAGAACTGGGCTCACGGCCTCTTCACGGTGCTACTCATAATGTGCAGGCACAGGCCTGCCTCAGGGCACAAACAGCCCCTGCTTTCTCCTATGAGAAGGTGATGGAGGAGGGAAGATGTGGCCCCAGCAGCTCGCCCACTGGAGCTCTAGACCCTTGCCCACCACCCCAGCCAGGAGCTCCCAGCCTGGTGGACACACTCCCTGCGCCACCTTGGCCTCTCCCTTCAGAAATATGCTGAGGGTGTGATTTTTATCGCCCCACAATATTAGGCTGAGCAGATGATATTGGGCAAAATATATTGTACCCATAATTCATATTAATGGGAATTCAGTAGTGGCAACTTGTCATCTGCTGAGATTAGAAGGGAATACTGCGAACGTTGTGTTATAAAGGCATTAAAAAGGCATTATGAATTAGATTCCGTTGCACCACATCGTGTTCCTTGTAAATAATTGAGGAAGAAACTGGCGCTCAGAATTTGGGATTATCCATTTTTGAGATCCCAGCAGTTCCCTCACCAGGCTGATGGGGCCCCATTGATCTGACAGCTCACATGGCCACAGGGAAAGTCTGCACCTGGCATGTCCAAAGGCTCCAGAAAATGCACATTATGTGTCCTCCCAGCAGAAATTAGTAACTGCCACATCCAACAATAGACTATGTATTTTTCCTGAAAACTCTTTCTGCATCGAGATATTCTATGTCCCTCACCTCCAGTCCTGGGAACTTTGGCTTCACAGTCAGGGCCCAGATAGGCTGTCGTGGCATCTGAGTCAGCAGCAGCCCTCCCACCGCTGCTTACGCCTGCCTCTGGCCCCCTCGGTGGCAAAGCCTTGAGCACCAAAACATCCATGGCCAGCACCCATCTTCAGGTGGACTTCTCAGCCCTGTTGTCCTGTACTGAGGGACTCCATCACCTGCTGGCTGTGTGTCGAAATCAGAGGAGTGGCTGCCCCCAAGGAAAATCTGGAAGGAGTGCAGGAGAGGAAGCACTGAGTCTCGCCCGTCCTGCAGATCTGGAAGAGCAGGCGAACACTCTGGCTTTGACAGTTCAGAATCCCAGTATCTGACCCTGCCTGTCTAAGGACTCCAGGAGCTGAGGGAATTTTCCTGTGACCACTGACAACTTTGTGGGCCATTCTGAAGCAGCTGGCCATTGGTAGATGACATGGTTTCCCCTTGTCTTTAGGGGTGTTATTTGCTCTAGGATCTCCAGTTTGACTTCTGCCCAATGGCATGCCCAAAAGTCACAAGAGAGAGGAGGAGGTTGTTGCAGTTTGAAAGGCAGCCAGGGCCAAGAGGTTGCTTTGCATGCAGGGGGAAGGAGTCAGTTGGCCAGCCAGCTACATTCATCAATCCTGCTTGGGATACCAATGGCACACCAGCTACGTAAATACTTAACATAACTCTTTGCCTGCACAGCGATGGGATTTGGAGCCCAGACTCCAGATGCAGTCTGCCCAGCTTTGAATCCTGACTCTTGCACTTTCTAGCTATGTGACCTTTAGCAAGTTGATTACCCTCTCAGAGCCTTGGTTTCCTCTTATATGAAATGAGATAATTATACCTTCTATTCATCTATTTCATTGAGTTGTGGGAAAAATTAAATGAATTAATAATACAAAGCACTTACAGCCACGTCTGGTGTCTAGGATGGACGCTGTGAGCGTGATCTGTTATCATCTATTACAATGGCCTTCGCTGCCTGGCCTTCTCCTCTCAACTTGTCTCTCTCCCTCAAGAAGGAGGGTCCTTGAGACAAAAGACCTTGTCTTCCTAGGTTTTGCATTGCTAGCATCTCACATTTGCCTGTTACGTGCTCAGTAAACATGTGTTGAATTACCAAATTGAATTGTGGATAGAAGGTGTCGTCATGGAAATCCACTTGCTTTACTAAAAAATAGCTGTGCACTTCTGAAAACCACATTCTGCTTTTGCACAGCCATCTATTCTCATTTCAGAGAAGCTGTGTGGCTGCCTCTTGTTCTTCATGTGGCATCTCAGTGATAGTAGTCAGTGGTCTACAAATAAATTAAATGCATATTGAAATGCATGTAGCACCTCACTAATTATAGGAATCCCAATGTAAGGCATTTTGCAGAGCCATTGTGAGCCTCCACGAAATGAGAAATCATCTACTCCGTGTGATGATCTCAGTTCCAGAACCCGTGCTCCGAATATTCCTGGGCTCCGACTCACATTCTGTTTGTTGGTAGTTGTGCTTATAGTTGTTTTTGTTGTTGCTGTTCTTTTCCTTTGTTGTATTTTTTAACCCAGTTATGGAGAGCCAGGCACTGTGCCAAGAGCTTTACATGTTTTAGCTCAGTGGTTCTTACAACAGCCCCATGTGGTAAGTCTCCAGTTATCCCCACATACACACGAGGAAACTGAGTTTTAGAAAAACTGGGGAACCAGCTCATAAGTGGTAGAAATGGGGTTTGAACGTGGACCTTTGGTACTTCAAAGCCTATGACTCTAACTCCCAATTCTTTTCCCCAGATGCCTGCCCTTAGCTATCTGCCTGGAGCCTCAAACATAAAATGCCCAGACTCTGTTGAGCTCCATATCCTCCGCCCCAAACCACATTAGGGTTAGGGTTGCCCTGCACAGCTGGCTTGGGGCTCAGGTCCGTCATCCACCCAGCTCTGCTGGCCAGAAGGTGCTGACTCACTTGACTCTCGCCTCCGCCTCCCCAGCCTCATCACTGCCCATCCATAAGCCAAGGTCCACCTTCGGAGATTTCTCGAGTTCGGCCTTTTCCCTCCAGTTCCACTTCCACTGCCATAGTCCAGGCCCCTGTTGGATCTCACCGAGGGCATAGAGATAGCCTCCCCAAGCTCCCTGCCTCCTATATGCCCACGCCCTCACGTCCATTCATTTTTTTGTTTGTTTATTTCAGCATATTATGGGGGTACAGATGTTTAGGTTATGTATGTTGCCCTTGCCTCCCCATTCCCCCCAAGTCCGAGTTTCAAGTGTGCCCATCCCTTGGATGGTGCGCATTGCGCTCTTTGTGTATGCAAATACCCGTCCCCTCCTCCCCCCCCCTCTCCCCCTTCCCCCTCCCCCCTGCCCAACATCCAATAGATGTTATTCTTATACGTGCATTTATGTGTTGATCAGTTAATACCAATTTGATGGTGAGTACATGTGGTGTTTGTTTTTCCATTCTTGGGATACTTCACTTAGTAGAATGCATTCCAACTCTATCCAGAAGTATACAAGAGGTGCTATACATTTTTTAAAATATGCAGTTCCTGTCACTTGGCCTGAAGGTAAAGTGGCTGAAGGCCCCCTGTGATCCCACTCTACTGACCTCACCAAGCCGCATCTCTCACCTCTGCACCCCCACCCCCTGGAGTCCTACATTTCAGCCAGACATTAGCTGCATACCCCAACTCTGATGCACTGAGTGCAGCTGGAGCATGTGTATGACCCCACGGCACCATGCCAGGCAGAGCATGAATGGTGAAGAACTCAGGGCAGCCTTGGGCTCCTATCATTGGTAAGTTGCTTAACCATTCTGTGGCCTCATTTTCCTCATCTGTACAATGGGCATAACATGTATAGGAGTTGTATTTGAATTAAGGAAATTCTAGGTAAAAAATCTAGCCAATTACTAGGTAAACATTAAGTGCCCAATAAATGCTGGTCATGGTAGTAAAATATGAGTTTTGTCCTAAGGAAAAATTCCTGGGGGCTTTTTTTTTTTTTTTTAAAGAAATGGACTCAGAGCTGAGAAAACTGGAAGGATAGCATTTAAACAATGACATCTTGCTGGTTTCTCCCATGTTCTTCGGAGGGAGTCAGACACCTCTTGCCCTGTGGCACAGCTCGAGTAAGCTTTGGCCTTTCGGTGTACGTGGCCGGTCCTCCCTTCGAGTCCCCACCCTCTCCTGACCCTGCCTTCCCTCCCACCGTGTACATGTTGCACAGCACTTGGATTCTTTGTCACTTATTCAGTCAACAAATACCATGCTCTGTTTACTTAGAAGGTTCTTAATGATCCAGCTGGTTTGGGGTGGACTTCTGAGAAGGCAGCTTCCCTGTTGTCCAATGACCCATTTGTGACGCAGGATAGGGACAGTCAACAGGCAGTGACAGCTGATCCACTTCTGCTGCGGCCCCATACCCCTGGAGCAGCACTGCTGTTCTTAAGCGCCAGTGTTCACCTCCCGAGCTCTGCCTTCCAACGCTGGTTAAGCGGGTTGCGTTCCGATCACCTTGAGGGTAGCTTGGCTCCCCTCTGGCTGCCGGCCCGGCTCTGCTGCCTCGGACGCCACACCAGGGTCTGGAGCCAGAGGCCTTGCTCAGACAGCACAGCCAGCCTCACACCTCCAGTGACTCTCAACACCAGCAGTTTGCTCATCAGGGCAGGCCACAAAACCAGGAAGAAAAATCTTTTTAGACTGGAAAAATAGGGCTGCTGCTGTTTTATGGTGGTGTGGTTTATGGTTTTCAAACATTTTAATTAGTTTCATTTTTTAATATAAATGCACCCTGATGTTTTGTGCAGGAAGGGCACCGTTCTTAAAATCTAGGAAATAAAGTAGGAAAACGACAGATTGGCTATTAAAGCGTCACACTCAGATGTGTTATTATTATTATTGTTATTTAACATTTCTAAAAGCCAACACTGAGCCAGAAGTAGAGGTGAGGGTGAGACGGTCCAGAGGTCCCTACACCTGGGTGGGCGTGGCTCGGGGGATTGGCAGTTGCTTTCTTGACTGCATGACATTGTCCTACCCCACAGGGAACTTCTCAGGGCTCCAGCCATCTGGCTCGCAGGCTGAAGACACGGTTGGGTGGTCTAGGCTTTGTGCTCCAGCCCTCTCCTCTACTCACCTGTGAACTTGCTGGGACTTCCCGGCTCCCCTCCCTGTCCCACCCAGCTGGGGATCTGAGCTATATTTTAGGATGGGCGACTTCCAAAGGAACCCGTCTGTTCTTTACAATGTTCGAATCGATGAGAAAGCAGGGTTTCACTTGCAGGGCACTCTCCGTGCCGTACGTTAAGTAATGCCCCGCCGCCAAATATGTGTCCACCTGGAATCTCTAAATGTGGCCTTATTTGGAAGTAGGGTCTTTGCAGATGTATTGAGGGAAGGATCTCAGGATGAGATCGTCTGGATTAGGGTGGGCCCCGAATCCAGTGCTGGTGCTTTTAAAAGAGAAAGGGGCATGAGATCTGAGGAGGCCGGGTGCAGACGGAGGCCGAGAATGGAGTGATGCTGCCACAAACCAAGGAACCCCTGGAGCCACCAGCAGCTGGAAGAGGCCAAGGATTCTCAACCTAGAAGTTTCAGGTTTTCATGGCCCTGCCAGCACCTCGATTTCAGACTTCTGACCTCCAGAACTGAGAGAATAAATTTCTGTCATTTAAGCCACCCGAGTTGTGGCCATTTGTTGCCGCAGTCCCAGGAGACTACTGTCCACGGCAGTGTCTCTTCCCGGCGTCTCCTTAGAGAAGGCCGGCCGAGTGGGGCCGGTCTTTTGCACGGGACGCTCTGGATGCTGTGAGTGACGCAGCAGCGGGCTGACCCGCTGACCTGCTGTGTGCTAAGTTGAAATGAAACACCATCACACCTTTTTCCTCCGTGTCGAAAAATGTTTCTACAAGCTTCCTAATGACCACCTGCCTGCTTCCTGTAACATATGGACTCCGATTTGGAAAAGTTTCAAAGGGCAATTAAAGCGAGGAGTCCTCCCCCGGCCCTCTCAGAACCCACAGTGGCATCCCATCGGAATGGGAAGGTTCAGGCGCGGCGTTTGCGTGTGGCGGTGTCTACAAAGAGGTACAGATTTATGAGCATGGGTGAGACGCTTAACGTGGCCTCCATTTAAAGTGAGCTGACGTCAGGTCTCTGTGTAGCTGGAGTAAGGAGATGGGGGTGGACGGGCCCTACGGGTTATTCCCCTAGCAGGAGACTCTTGATCAAACCCAGAGCGCCATCCGGGAAATGCTTTGAGTCAAAAACACCACACAAGCCAAATAAAAGCTCCAAGCACAAACCACTCCCCTCTTCTCATGGACTTTAATTCAGAAGAATATTCTCTGCTCCCTCTGTCTCATCGTAACTGAAAGGAGAAAAATGTGGCAGATCCGTGGACTTGGTCACTGCTCACCGTCCAAGATCGGGCTTTGACTGTTACTGCTAGCAGGCCATTTTACGGAGTTCCGAGAAGGAACCTACCCCAGTGATCCAAGGTGGACCCCCTACGGGCAGAAAGACTCCGCAAAGCCACACGCCCACCCAGAGGAAACTGTACCCAAAGGTCAGCTGGGGCTTACGGGCCTATTTTAGAAGACAAGAGATCCCCAGGCAGGCTCCAGCCGGCCTACTGGGTCTGGGCTGTGTTTCTTCCCCAGCGGCTCCCCAGAGTCTGGGTATGAAATTAGATTGCAGCCCACTTGTTTACCCAGCTGTTGCTGGCAGCCCAGGGCCCATACTGGGGCCGGCGTCAGTGCTGCTCAAAGGATATTTATTCTTTAACCGCTCGGGGATTGGCAGCAGAGCCGTGTGCCATGCTCCTGGAGAAAGGCAGCCTCCTCCCAGACTGTCCCTCTGGGGATCAGAACGGCAGACACCCTGGGAGTAGGGAGGAGCCGAGTTCGGAAAGTATTGGCTGTGCCCAGCAGCGTTCCCGCTGGTCATTTACGTCTTGAAAGTGGTGTAATGACCTGAGTTTAATTTCTTTGGAGGAACATATGAATGGTTTGAGCTCATCACATCCCACCAAGCCTTTGACGACATCGTAACCCCAAACTGGCAGTGCTGGAGAAAGTCCCTGGACTTACTCTGGGCACAGAGCCTGGGATGGGGGATGGCCGTGGAGGACAGAGAAAGTCAAAGGGCACAGCAGTTGGTCTAGAAAGTTACACTCACCCTTTAAAACCAGGAGATTAAGCGGAAGACACGGGCCGTGGTACCAGACCCAAGAGTAGGAAATGCGCTCAGAGTGGGTATGCATGGGCAGACGGACACCAGGTAGGTCGAGCAAACGAACGACGTGGCTCAGGTGGCCCAACCTGCAAGTGACTGCTCCCCAAGAAACCAAGCCTGTAAAGGTCAGGGCGGTTCTCCCAAGCGTGCGGCAACATGGCAGCTGAAATCGGTATAAGAAAAGAGATAGATTACAGGGGGTGGAATCCGTTACTGAAAGATTCTTGGAGTCTAGCAGCAATAGCTGCAGCTCACTGCTAACCGGGAGATTTATGTGACAAGATTATCGACGGTATTAAGCACATTTAGAAGAGAGGATTATACCTACTTCTGGGTCAGTTCTGTGCCACCAGGCCCCGGTCTGGCCAGCATGTTAACAGATGGACTGCCGGCTGCATGAAGGTGAAGCTAAACATTTGCTCAGATGATGAGTTCAACGCTGGGCGGCTAAGTTCAAATCCAAGGCAAGGATCTGGCTTTGGGCCTCCGCCAAACCTTAGGGAAGCTCTATTTCCACCTCCTCCTTTCTCCTCCCCAGCTCCCCACCTCCTCTCCCACCCCTGCCAGCCTGCCCAGATTTTTGGCTTGGTGAACCCCCTCGCCAAGAGGAGGAGACCCATATGTAACTAGAAGCAGGAGTGCGGTGTCGGGAGGCTTCGAGGGGCGATAGGAAGCAGGCTGTGCCAAGCCCACCAGCCGCCCTCCCAGAAATGAACTTCTGAGCAATGGCAGACTCTCCTCGAGGGAAGGAGGAGCACTTTGCTCACTCCGCCACCGGGGAGAGCTTAAAATTAGACTCAGGAGAACATGCCGTCGGAAGCAGTCCTCGGTGGCCTTGGGAACGGGTGGCTGTGAGGTGGCTGACCAGCTTTTCTTGTCCCCGACGTTTGATCCCCGCCGGGAGCCAAGACTGTGCAGTCTGTGGGCGAGTAGGAGGCCTCCGAGAAGGCTTAACTACTAGGGACACCCCAGCCCCTTCTCAGGAATTGTCACAGAACCCCTGAAGTTGCAAGCAGAGCTTAAATTGAGCGTGACCTCAGAAAATCCTCCTTTTTTTAAAAAATTGTGGTACGCTATACGTACCATAAAAGTCGCCATCTTGAAGTGTACAATTCAGCGGTATTTAGTACATTCACGAGGTTGTGCGACCATCACCACTATCTAGTTCCAGAACATTTTCGTCACCCCAAAAGCAGTCCTCATGCCCAGTAAGCAGTCTCACCCCATTCCCTTCTCCCTAAAAGTGTCACTTTTTAAGAGCAAGGGTAATCAGATGACCTTGGGAAACGGTCTTAGCTGACGTGGTGGCAGGGAGAAGGCCTTGTACTTGGGTGCCTGTCTGGCCTTAGCACGCAGCGCTCTGTATTTAGCTGTCCAAAGTCTCTCTCTGTCCCCCCTGGGCACTGCCAGGGTCTTAGTCCTCTCTGTGACCCCAGCTCCTAACACGGCAGGGGACACATAGCAAGCCTTGGCAACATTTGTTGGCCCGAAGGATATGAAACCAGTAATTCAGTAGCTGATATGCTACTTCTTATTGTTTGGGGATGTAACTCTTTGTCCTGGAGTTGTCATACTTTTGATCTCTGCACAGAAAGCAGCAAAACCCAGAGTAGGAAGAAAAGGCCTTTCATGTCGCTCCTTTTAATTAGACGCCCTGTTAAATTGCAGCAATTTTGCGCTGTGGTTCCCGCTCAGCGTGTTGAGAAGCTCTGAAGACGCTCTTCACCAAGGAAGCCAGGAGTTCATTTTATTCTTTTCCTCGTTATTTTCTTGCGAAGGCCAATTTACTTTTTTTTAGACATTTTGCTCTTTGCCTGTGCTGTTCATCGAGATTTGTGTATGTGTAATAACAATGCTCCTTTCACAGAGGAGGTGCGTGTGCCGGAGTAGAATCCTCAGGGCCTCCCACCACTCACCTTTGATGGAGTAAGACTGGGAGAATCAATGATTTTGCCTTATAGTCTGAAGAAAGTCACTGTGCTCAAGCCCTCTTACGTGGAAATAAGCCACCAGGGCAGCCCAGCTCTTGCCGCCTCCTCCGCAGCCTCCCCGGGCTGCCCGAGTCCCCTCTCTGCTGCCTGGCAGGAGCTGGGAAGATCAAAGGGACAGATGACAGCGCTTGGCGCCCATTTGTCACTCCACTGGAGGGAGCCCATTGCAGTGTTAACAGTCAGGCCTGGTCCCATGTTTCATGAATATTTGAGAATGTTTGCTGGCAGAATTCTAACTGTGCTGTGTCCTCCATGATGTACGTGTCACCCATATTCCAGAGTTTAATCGGAGCTTTGGGGGAAGGAAGCGCCCCTCCTCCATTAGGTTCCTCTATTATCCTAAAACATGCCTGCTAAGCTGTTCCGTGTCTGGGGTCTAGAATCTGTGTGGTCTTTCTCATTCTCGCTCCTCGCAGAATTCTGACACATGGGCAGGGAAAGTGCTTTCATTTTTATTGACTAATAGTTTCGGGGCTAGGGAAGGAACAATTTCGGGGCCGTGTGCTGGCCCTGTTGTAACATTTTTCTCATGCGTCTTCCAGCCTGTTCTTCTGTGATGGTTTTTTCTGAAAACGTCCTCTCACCTACCCTCTGCTCACTCCAACCCTGCCTGTCTTCCGGATCCATCTGTGGCCCACATATCTGTCATTCTTCCCAGTCATCTCTGACCATTCCGGATGGCCTAATCCCTGCCACCCACTTTGGGCTTGCTGTGCCCCCTGTGAGTACCCAACGACTCTGCACGCATCCCTTGGGCAGTGGCAGGACCTGCTGTTCCTCCCGGCCTCCCTCCCACCTAGCCTGGCATGAAAGGCAACACTAAGCCGGCCCCAGGACAGAGGCTGGGTTGGTATGCCCAGGCCTTCACGCCTGCCCAGCAGAGAGCAGACCTCAGCACCCCTCGCCAGCTTCCTCAGCCAGAGCTCCGGGGGTGGGCCCCACCCACACTGGGCCTTCCCAGGCCTCCCCTCGGGCACCAGGGCCTTGGAGACACTTGCTTTGTTCACAGCTGAGTCTGCTTTCCCTTCTGTGGGTTTTTCCTCCACACCCCAACAGTGATACCGCTGGGCTTCTCCCCGCTGCCCTGCCCAAGGAGCCCACGTTCAGTGCGGTGCTTCTTAGACTGTGGTCCAAGGACTCCTGCTTCAAAATCTCTTGAGGTACTTGTCTGACAGGCAGATTCCCAGACATCGCCTCTCCCCCAACCAGGGGGTATTGATTTTGAGTCTCCAGGGCTGTGGCCTAGATTTGCATTTTTAACAAGCTCCTCCAGGACTTTACACACTGAGGTTTGAGGCCAGGGTTGTTCCAGGCTGTCCTGGCAGGTGGGCGGGAGGCTGTGGAGAAGAGGCGGAGGGAAATTGTGCCGGCCCGGCCTGGAGCACCCACCGCCCTCAAGGACCCCTCCTGCCCAGAGCTCTCCGGTGAGGCCCGGTGAGAGTGAGGGGCACTGCCTCCACACACTCCGGGGGGACAGTCTCGCACACTCAGACACCAGCTGTGCCCAGGGATTGATGACTTCAGACGCTGGTCCTCCTGACGCGCCGCACCATAGCTCTTGGTTTATGTGTCTGTCTCCTGGTTACACGTGTGTTCCTCGAGGCCCACAATGCCTCTTATTCATCCTTCTCTCCACCTGCCCACTGGGGTTTAACGTACTGAAGTTGTTCAATAAATGTCTGTTGAATTTAATGTAATCAAATTGCTGAATCGAGGCAGAAAAGACCTGGCGGCCTTCGTGCCCTATTTCTGGGCTCAAGCCTGGCCAGCGGGGATGGAGCGGGGCCTGGCCTGCCGTCCACAGACCCTACACCTCCCCTGATGAAGGGAATATTGATTTTGCTGTTTGTTTTGCAAGGAAGCTGTCCCCACTGGGACAGCCAGATCTGGTGCAAGTGAAATGGAAACTCCAAAAGACAGTGCTCTTGCAGCCGCTCTATTAATAGGGCGGCCCGGGAGTGTCCAGGCGGAGAAGTGGCCCTGGGCCTGCGGGGTGCCCCCGGCGCTATGGCCTTGTGGGCTGGGGTTGCCCTGGAATCCCGCCCACCCGCCCATTTCGGCTCACTCCTCTGCACACTGCTGTGGAGGTGGGAAACGTGGCAAAGTCGTTTGCAGGTCGCCTTTTCGGTGGGAGCCGAGTTGAACGGCCTTGGCCCCAAGGCCCCAGAGAAAAACCTCTCCCACCCCTGTTGGCCGCAACACAAGGGTCAGCAGACAGAGGCACATTTGGGACCTGCAGGGAAGCAGGCTTTTCCTCTCTACCTCAGAGGAAAATTTGAGTTGAGCAAAGACAGTCCAACTCAGCAGCCATCTGGATGCTACACGGTCCAGAAGCTAAATCCAGCACCTCAGTTACTCAGAACAATTCTCTAAGGAGGCTTCCCAAATTTGGGACTCAGGGAACTTTAAAGGGGGTGCTGGTTCTATAAGTGCAGGGCAGGTGAGACTGCCATGTACAGCTGTACAAGCTGTGCACTGAACAACTGGCAACATCCATTCTGGGTCGTGGCATAGTGCAATAACTTGCAAAGGCATGCAGCGGGTGTTCTGGGAGAGCCCAGCCAGCCTTTACGAAGGGAGATTGCCTCAAGACCAGGATATGCAGCAGCCAGCAGAACTGAAAGGTTCAGTGTTGAAACCCCTCACTTTATGGACAAAAGCAGAGGCCTAGAAAGGGAAGGGACATGTCCAAGGTCACACAGCATCTATGGCAGGGCCAACTATATGGCTGGACCTCCTACCCCAGTTCCCTCCCTGCCTCTTGCCACTTTTTCTGTTCTATTTCTCCTATATTTTACCGTCCCGGGACCAGTGTAGGATGCAGCCTTGAAGGAAGCTCACATCCTGGAGTGTTCTGCCTCTTCCCAAGCAGCACCCTAACTTCTAGTTTTTCCCGAAGGCCCTAGACTGGGCTGGCCCTTCTCCCCGTTCTGTTTGTCCGGGTTCGGGCCCATATGTTTTATCCATTTCACGCTCCACCTCCAGCTCTCTCCAGATTGTTTCCTGTAGGTTTTGTTTTTGGTTTTTTGCATCTGCCCTGCCAAAGTATGTGGGTTGATGTTCAAGACCTTAAAACTCAGGGAGCCTTCAGAGCAATAAATTCCATCCCAACTGCAGGCATCCTGCCCGGGCCTGGGCCCGAGGGTGGCCCAGCACGTGCTAAGATCCCCACCCACAGAGAGACTGTGAGACAATCCCTGGACTTCAGGGGCAGCATCTGAAGCCTAGGCCACCTGGAGCCAGGGTCCCCATACCTTCCAGGACCTAACACCACTGGGGGTGAGGCCAGGAGAATGCACCCGAGTTAGCAGCAGACCAGGGTCCTTTATTCAGTGGAGATGGGGGCGGAGCCAGCCAGAGGACACTCATTTATTCATCTGTTCACTATATAAACAAATGTTTATTTAGCACGTACTGTGTGTGAGGTGCTGGAGTGAACGCAGTAATCACAATAAACATCCCTGCATTTATGGAGCTGGCATGCTAATGGGTGAAGACAGATAATAAAATAAATAAGGAAATGTCAGATGGGGAAAAGGGCCCCAGAGAAACAGAGCCAGGAAGGAAGTCAGAGGGGTGCCAGGCAGAAGGTGCAGTACGCTGCGGTTTTAAACAGCATGTTTAGGGGACACCAAGCGAAGACCTGAGGGGGGTCAGAGGGAGCCACAAGGGTATATGGACAAGAGAGGGAAGAACCGGTGAGAGGCTGGTGCCAGGCTGGTCACCTTGGGGCATTTTAACTGAGTCCCTCTGACTGCCCTGTAGACCAAAGGAGCAAGGACAGAGCCAGGACGCAGTAAACAGGCTCCCGCATCCTTCCCAGCCAGCCCTCTCTCTGGGCTTCTCACCCACACAGCAGCTGCGCCCTGGGCAAAGCCTCGGGTGTCCACGGGCACCACAGACTCGCTCGCTACATCCCCCACGCTGCCCTTCACATCTCAGCCTCCTCCTGGGGGTCCCCGCCTGGATACGTGGGGGTCGGACTCCTCCCTGTCCTCACCCCCACCTTCACTCCATCCCCCATCACACAGAGCAGTAGCCTGGGAGCTGGGTCTGATCCTCTCTCTGCCGCATCCTCGCTGGGAGCTCTTGTGCCTCAGTTTCCCAGCCTGTCAAACAAGAGTAACCATCTCTGCCCTGCTCAGCTCACCAGGTAGTTACAAGACTGAAATGAGACGCTGGATGTGGCAGCCCTCGGAGGAAGGGATGTGATGAAAAGGGTGTCAAGGAGTTTATTACACAGCAGCAGTGGAAAGTTTATGATTTTTCTGCCCGGCATGTTGCCCTGTGGTTTACCGGACTGGCCTTACTAGGGAGCTCTGGGGAACCACAGGCATCGTGGAACACGCAGTGATTTCATGGTAAAGCCAGGCACTTGGCTGTCAGGGGGTGGAGGTGTCACCATCTGGAACCAATTGGTGTTTTCCTGAAGTCTGGGGCCGCCCGCAGACTTCCTGCCCGGCTCCTCGGGCCCTGGAATTGCTCCCACCTGGACCCAAGAGCAGAGACGTTTCGTTCCCCCTGGATGGTTCGTTCGTATCCCAAACACTCGAGAGCCCACCCCCGGCCAGCACCGGTGCCACTCTGGGCCGAATTCTTCTCCTCACTTTCTGTAAACACATTAAAAATGGCCTTCCTGCGCGTCGGCCCTCCGCCTCGCCTGCCATCTTCTGCCTCTCCTGATTTCAGCCTCCAGGATTGAAATTCTCTCTCCTGGTCTCCATGAGGAATTGGTGAAACAGAAAAGGCAGGAAATTAATGTCCCAGCCTCAAGGCTCCACGCAGCATTAGACGGAATTAAAGTAGAATAATGAGTCGAGGCCCACACAACTCTGTTGTTCTTTGATTCTCCTTTCAGGATTCATGTAGCGAACGCTCCCTCCGTCGCGCGTCATCTCGGGCCGGGAGACTCGCTAGTGTCCTGAATGAATTTACATACCAAATGGGTTTTAATTTTATATTTTCGCTTAAGGTCAGGACATTTATTTATTATCATTATTTATTACTGAAGCACGAGTGGTTTTAATTATTTTAGTGTTCCTCCTACAAAGCAGGATCGCTGCTAGCTACGGAACGTCTTCCGTTTCCGCTCACATAAATAATATAGTTTTTAATTTCATGAAGATTTAGTATTCGTCTGCTTTGTAAATTAAAGTCATCGTTTACCACAACAGAGATGGAGTGTTCGGAACATCCTGGTGGACTTTCTCCGTCAGCTGCTTCTTGGGGATCACTTTCTCTAACTTTGATCCACGGACGCAGGTGCCCAGGAAGAGGTGCCCGCGGATGGGCTGGGGAGGGAGGGGCCGTGAGGTGTGGAAGGGGAAGGGAAATGAACCCTTCTCTCACGTGGTGTCACTTGCTTGTGCATATATTATCCCATTGGATCCCCACGAAACCCTACCAAAGCCAGTGGTTTTTGTTTCTACAGATTAGGAGACTGAGGTTCCTGCCTATTAACTGACTTGCCCAAGGTCATTCAAATCCAGGTGACAGTTTCAAAACCCAATATCCCTGACCCAAGGCGTAGCTCCTTCGTTTTCCCACACACCCTCTCTGGGCCAGGGATTGGGAGAGTGGACAAGCGTCCATTCCCAGGCCTGGGGCTGGCAGGGGTGCAGCCAGCGGTGGAGGGAGGAGAATCACAGAGAAGGATCTGGCAGGATGGGCGCAGGACAGTGGCACTGGCCAGGCGGTGGCTGTGACTGTGTGCAGGTGGAGGGAGGGGCATCCTGACGGCTTGGAGGCAGAGACCCCTCCCCACTAGGAGGCAGTCTCCCCCTCCCGCCCCAAAACACAGCCAGGAGACGCAGTCTGGATACCCTTGAGTCTCCAGAGCTCCGCTCTCCGGTGCCTCTCCCATCCTTCCCACTTTTTCTTTCCACCTAGATCCTGTCTCTCTCAGGGTGGCTGCCAGGTCAGTAAATTGCGAGCCCCCTCCATAAACGGTGACTCCTGTCTGTAAGTCACTGTCCCTGCCTCCCCTTGGCCACCCCTGGCCATCCCCAGCTGCCTTCCTCCTCACGGGAGCATTCCAGGCAGGTTTTCACACTTCCTGTTGTTTGGGTCCACCTTTGCTGCCAGAGTAGCCTCTGGAACGAACTGGCTGTTTGGGGTTGCCATGGAGAAGCTGGGCCCTTTGATGGTGTGAACTGTGCTACATTTACTAGAACACCCTACCCTCCCGGCTGGCCGCAGGTCTGGGGCAGGGCAGGGCAGCAGCCTCGCACCCTGGCACCCCCTGGGCCGTCAGTGCCCTCTGCAGGGACCCAGCCAGGCAGCTACATCCCCATCCTTTAGGGCTTTCGCAGATTAAAAATGTACTGGATTGAAGAGCTGCCTGCTTCATTCTGTCTTGAGTTCTCCAGGCTCCAGCTACCCATCAGACTCGGTCTCCAAGCAGAGGTCTTGGTGTCCTGGTGGCTGTGTCCCCCGGGGAGAGGAAGGAGCCTGTTTTGTAACCTCGCTCATGCTGGAGCAGAACGGAGTCGCTAGGAGACTCGCTGTGATTTATCAGGGGCCGTACCACACTGTCCTCGCGCACAACGTGTCTTAAGTCTACACAGAAAATAGACCTCACACTGAGTCATCCTTCTCCATAATGGAAGACGAGGTTGTGTTCGCAGGAGCACATCTTGCTGGGGGAAGCACGCTGCCAGCAAGGGAATGTGCCTCTTTAACACGTCTTTAATCCCTCTCCTGCGAGCACCTCCCTCGAAATGAGGGAGACAGGAAGCTCGGATGCTGGGGCGAAGCCGTGTCTTACATACCATGGCGAAATTCTTTTCCTCATCTCAGAAACAGGCTCCCCTCGGAGGACAGAAAGAAATAAGAGATTCCTGGTGCACACTTTACCCATTTTTCAGATTTTCTTCCTTCTCACTCATGGCACTAACTTAAGTGTTACTTCTGGATTGGTGTCAGCGGGTAGGTGCCCGGGGATGCAGGAAACCTCAGCGCTGCGTTTAGAATCAAACAGAGCTAATGGTGAAGGCTCTTCCTGCTAAAAAGAGAAGTAAAATACCTTCCAGAGCAGGATCACTTGCTGCTTTATGTAACGGACCCTGCTTCTGGGGGACAGGCTCTCCCTGAAATCCAAACCCACATATTTAAGTCTTCAGGGAAGGCCTCTTGTTAAAAAGGTACAATTAGGCATTGTTTATCATTTTCCCTGCATTATATGGGGAGAGTGAGGTCAGGTACCTGGGAAGAGAGGCACGGCCGCTCTGTGCCTCTGATGAGGGTATCGTTTTCTCCACTCCACCCAGCACCTGCCCTCAGGGACCCTGCAGCCTCGCTGCAGAGACAGAACCAGGCAAGAGAATGTCAGGGGACAAGATGAGGCCATCTGTAATTACACTTCCGGCTCCAGCAGACAAGGCGCTGAGGGGAGTGGGAAGGCTCGGAAGAACTGGGCTGGCTGGAGCAAGGGTGCCCCGCAGAGCAGCGGGAGGGCGAGCTGCGTAAGGGAGTGGGAGGAAGAGCAGGGCTCACACGCCTGCGTGAGAGTTTGGACTTGATCCGAGGGGAGGCCGAGCAAGGGGAAAAACGGTCCTGGATCAAGATCCAGGGGTCTCCGCTGGGTCCTGTTGCAAACCCACTGTGTCCACTCACTCATCTCTAAAATGAGCATCTGTAAGGTTCCTTCTGGCCCTGGCATGC